>NC_022014.1:66996511-67008600 GCF_000317375.1 Microtus ochrogaster
TATATATGTTTTATTACAGTGGTTTAGGGGATGTTACCTAGCTATTTCAACAATGGTTGTCTACCAAAGGAAAGTTGTTCAGTCCATGAGACTGGATGTCCCAGCAGACCTTCAGCATATACACTGAAATCTTGAAGGAGTAGACTCTAATACCAATGAAGGAATGAACTTGCCAGCAATAATGAGGGTAAGCAGACAAAGATCAAAGATCTTCATTCTTCCCTGTCCTTTATATAGTCTGTCACCAGAGGGTGTGATCTAGATTCAAGTTAGATCTTCTCACCTAAAAAGATTCAAATTGAGGGTGGATATTCCCACTTCAAATGACTTATATTAAAAAAACAATCCCTCACAGGTGTACCTAGCTGCTAAAAGTTTAGTCAATTCCAGATTTAGTCAAGTTGACAACTAAGAATAGTCATCACAAATTTATCCTTTGTCAACTTGACATACAATCATATCTTTTTGTGTTATACTTAATTTCCAAATGAAAATAATAACCAGGTCATAATTACATCCAACACAATATAACTATCTCACGTACAACCTCAAATGCATTATACCCAAATTAATTATTGCATGTGCAATTTCAAATGCATTAAAGGTTCAAGAGGTTTATTGATGGAGGTGGGTCTTGTATCTATTTGTTGCTTTCATTGGTTAATTAAAAAAGAAACTGCTTGGCCCTCTGATAGTGTAGAATTTAGATAGGCGGAGTAAACAGAACAGAATGCTGGGAGAAAGAAGCTGAGTCAGGGAGTCACCATGATTCTCCCACTCCAGACAGACGCAGGTTAAGATCTTCCCTGGCAAACCACCTCGAGGGCTACACAGATTATTAGAAATGGGTTAGATCAATATGTAAGAGCTAGCTAATAAGAGGCTGGAACTAATGGGCCAAGCAGTGTTTAAATGAATACAGTTTCTGTGTAATTATTTCAGATAAAGCTAGCCGTGCGGGCGGCCGGCCGGGTACCAGGAATGTAGCCAGCTGCTCATATTACAACAGTTTATGTATTTGAATGTTCAGTAGGATTAGAAATATTAGGAGGTGTAACCTTATTGGAGTATGTGTGGCCTTGCTGGAGATAATATGTCACTTGGGTGGCTTTGATTTCAAAAGCCTAAGCTAGGTGCAGTTTTCTCCTTCCCTCTCTTCCTGTCTCTCTCCATCCCTTATCTCTCCTCCCTCTCTCCCTCTCTCCTTCTCCCCCCCCTCTCTCCCTTTCTATTCTCTCTCTGTCTGCTGTCTGTGGATCAGAATATAAAGTTCCAGATACAGCTCTAGTGCCATGCATATCTGGTTCTCACTATGATGACCATGGATTAGTTCTCCAAAACTGCAAGGAAGTCTCCAATTAAGTCTTTCTTCTATATGAGTTACGTTGTTCATGATGCCTCTTCACAGCAATACAACAGTAACAATGACTCGTGTGTTCTGGGATTTGAACACAGATCACCATCAATGCTTCATTTACTGAGCCATCTCATCAGCCCCACTTATTCTCCATATAGCGGTTAGAGTAATTCTTTCAAATTAAAAATCAAATCATATCACTTTCTTAAAATTCTTTCATGGTCTTCTAGTTTTCTAGGATAAAATCCATCATATCCAAACCTACAAAATTAAGCATAATTTGGCTAAAACCATCACCGGTTCCCTAACAGCCTACATCCCTCTAATCTTTGCTTATACAGCCTTTTTGTCATTCATGTGTGTTAAGATCGCCACTGACTTGTCTCTCCACTTAGATGGTTTTTCAATACTGGAGGGTCAGATTTCTTTTTCAAGTCACTGGTATTACTAATTAGTGTTACCTCTCCATCTTCATAACAGGGCTCTCCATTTCATGTAAACAGTCAGTTCACACTCACCATCCCTTTTCTCTACTTGTCTTATACTTTCATTTGTTTCCATATATGTCACCCAGAGTAAAATCTTCAAGACTTTGTCTAGTTTACTCTGCCTACACAGTTTCTATAACAGTACGGTGTAGACACACAATAAATGCTCCTTTAAAAAGGGATGATGTCTACAGGAGTAGATGGCTTTTCTCCATGTATTCATGATACTTGAATGTGTGGTCCTTGGCTTTCAGCCTCCTGACTGTTGAGCTGATAGGCTGATGTCATCATGCCTGGCAAAAGTAAGTTATTATGTGTGCTACAAAGATTAATTATATCTTTGACTATAGTAAAGCTAGGAAAGAAACAATAATTATTTAACAAAAGCCATCCTTTCATATATCATGGGACAAAATAGGATAACTTTATAGATATCAGATAAGGTTATGAAATCACACTGCTATGTTTACTTAATGGATAGACAGGGACATAAATCCATGGTCAAATTTTCTCCCAGTGCCATATCTTTCTGTTATTTTTCAGTGCAGATCTTTAGCATGGTCATTAGCGCACTAGATGGTTCACTAATTTCACTTAAAAGAATCAGTCATATGGGCCTCATGGTAGGAGAAAAACCAACTATTATGTTGCTTTATCTTGTGCAGGTAAAATCACTTTCCACCAACTGGATAAAATACGTGAATGTTCTCATTCACAGTTTATTGACCACTCTGTTTCCTGCTGTTCTTCTTCCTGCGTATTCTTAAGACATTGCTAAAATGTGGTCTTGAATTCCAAGAGACTGGCTTGAGAGATTTGGGTACAGCTAGCAGGAGATATCTGTAGCTGAAGATGAAGACCTCTCATCTTTCCTGAAAGAATCTTGAGTGAAGTAGAAAAGCCTTATAAGGAAAATTTTTTGAAATGGAGAAGTACTGAATTTGTAACCAGGCAGAGAATTAACCACAGTGGGTTTAGTCCAAGTCATAGTCCATAAGAACAGGACAAACAAGGCTACATCTCCAGCTTTCTTTATGTTTTTGCTTGTTTCAAGAATGCTGTGGATTGCTTTACAGGCAGGGTTGCTCTGCACTTCTGGATGGTTTGAATGAATATTTAAAGAACATATGAACAGAAAGAATAACAAAGAAGAAAATTACATAATATATCAGGCTATGTAATGGACCTTTGTTGTGTGTTCAGAAACTCAGCATCCATAACCCAACTTTGACTTGCTTTTTGTAATAGCATTCTAATTAAGTGGTGAGTAATGGCTTTTCCATGGCCATGCTACACCCTTGGACACTGTATGTGAAACTTAGCCTTCCTTCTCTGTCCAAGGAGTAGGTAAATGATCAGATTTAAATGCTTTAGTCTCTTTCCTGAAATATTTTGAAAATGTGAAAAAATATTAATGCTTCTTTATTCTAGTGTATCAGATCTTAGTGTGGTCCTGTTATCCAGAACTCCTTACGGCCTAGTTTCTCCAGTCATCCCATTGATTATGTGAGCTACCTAAGAGCTTTCTAATAAATGATGCTTTTCTCTTTAACTTTGTCATGGTTAAACTTCTATTGCTTATTATAGTCTGGGTGCAAACTGTTTCTCACAGGGTCATAGGTTTTCATATTTGGTCTCCATTTGGTGATATTATTTTGGAAAATTATGGAATCTTTTGAACATAGGACTTTGGGGCAGAGGGGCATAGCCCATTAACTTTCGACCCCAATTTTTGGTTTCTGATTCACCCAGACATAGCAGGTCACCCACTCAAGCTCCCATTACCATGTACAGAACCAGAGCCACCATGCTGTCCCATCCATGAAGCTGCTGTCAGTAATACACTTATGCATATCTATCTTGGAATGTCAGAAGCATTTTTCCTAATTCCAAAGCAACCTAATTACCACAGAAGAGTGAATGAAACTCAAGTGAGCTGTTGCTAGACTCTTAGCCACTACTTTGACTTTTCAACTTGTGATTCCCATTCTTCAGTTTTTATATATTTCTAAATAATAAGCTTTAGGGTCTCTCAGAAAGATAATAGCTTGTTCATGCGCCTCCCTGCATTTGAATGCCTTGTGTCCCTTTATGCTGGTCACATGCTGCTCTGATGATGCACACTGGAGCAGAGTCACGCCATCTTTCCTGTATTCTTGTCCCAGCCCTTTCGTGTATATGCTCTTTGGCCACCAGGTACATTTCCACATGTCTTTGATAATGATGGAGCTTCTTGATTCAGAATGAAATCTGTGATGTTTCGTTTTAACAAGAAAAGTAGCATAAATCTTCTTCCTCAGAGCAGGAACCTGACCTGAAATTCTAAGAATTTGGCCTGGGGAGATGCTACACAAGTGTTGGGACAGGAGTCCAGATTCCAAGCACTCATGTAAAAATCCAGGAAGGTGTGGTGACTGCCTATAAACATGATACTTATGAAGCAGAGGCAGGGGATTCCTGGGACAACATGCCTTCCTAGTGTAGATGAATCTATGAGCTCTAGGTTTAGCAAAAGACTTTATATCAGTTAATAAAAAATGTGGCACATGATGGAGGAAGAGAGCTGTGTCAACTTTGGGGCTCCACATGTCAGCATAATATAGGTATGGATATACACATATATGCGTACACATATGCAACATCTATCTTTCTCTCTCTCTCCCCCCTCTCTCTCACACACACACTCCACACATATACATGAAAAAAGAGAAAAGCCCAACAATTTAATAAACTTCTAGCATACCATAAGAAGTTTTAAAACTCAGTTTACTGTTTTTTTTTTATTATTATATATGGTCTAGACATGCTTTTATTTTTTTTTTTTTTTTGAGACAAGGTTTCTCTGAGTAACAGCCCTAGCTTATCCTGGAATTAGCTCTGTAGACCAGGCTGGCCTTGAACTCACAGAGATCCATCTGCTTCCTGATTGCTGGGATTAAAGGAATGCACCACCACTAATCAGCTAGACTTGCCATTTTTATAATTGTTGCTAGAAACTATTTTGTGTTTCAAAATAAAAAGCTTCTAGAAGGCAATAGGAATTAAGAAACAGACCAGTAACAGAATGACATGCCTAGCAATTACAGTGAGATTTGGCATAGTGTATGGAATTTGGCAACTAAGTCTTAGAAGATGGAACAAATTTTGTATCATTCAGAGCAGAGGCTGAAAAAATAAACTTAAGTATGAACTCCAGCTTTGAGAAAGGCATTGGAAGGTCCTTCCACAGCCCTTTGAGGATATAACTGAGAGGGAATGGTTGTTATTCAGGAGAAGGTCACTTATCTGGGTTGGTGACAGAGACTAGTGTGAGAACTGGTAGCTCTTGGATAGGGTTCAGGGTGAGCTTTGGCAGTACAGTGGACTCCTAAAGCATCATGGGGAGAAACTTTTGCAAAACGATTGGCAGAAAAAGTATCATCATAGAGAAGGAATCTGGGAGGGAAATCACCTAGGTTCTAAGCCTGGCATGATGCCTTATCTCCAGGCTCCAACAAGCATAGAATAAGGAGGGGATAGAGGCTGTTGATCAAAACTAGACCTCGGATATTGGAGCTTGGGGATGAAAGGTTGTGAGTCTGCTAGTGGGGAGGATGGGTTAGGGAAAGCTGGCAGGCAAGCGTGAGAGAGACAGGAAGAGGGTGGCCGAAAATGAAGCCTGTAGGAGAGGAAGATTATGGTCAAAGAGAAGGCATGGGATAAGGGACCAAGCTTACAGGTGATTGTGTTCAATTTTATGGGTACCGTGGTTGTCCCCCTAATGGCTGAAGTTCTGTAAGTGATTCAGTGGAAAGGTATTGAGTAAGGTAGCATCAGAAAGCACGAAAATGCCTGGTCTATACAGTCCCCAAAGTACGAGAATTGGCTTTTGCTGAATTATCGATAGAGACTGAATAAATGAACACACATTTAAAAAATGTTGGTAGCATGGTTCCACTGTAAAAATAAGCCTGAATAAAATTAGAAATTGATATGCTCCTTGGTGAGATATTCAAGGTGGCATATGTGCAGAAAATTTGTTCTTAGCTTAATATAAAGTAGCTGAGAAGACAAATCAGACAGACAAATGGCTTCCTACTGTTTAGATAATTTTAGGAAAGAAATGCATTTGGGTGTAATGATAGTCTGATGTCTGTTCATGCACGAGCCAGTAAGCACCGAAGCTTACAATCACTGCAACCATTTGACTTTCCTATCAGGCCTCTTCATGACTTTGTTTCTCCAGTGCTTTGTAATCATATTTTTTAATAACCCTAGGGTCCAAAGCATTCACTCTTGAAGGGGAGAGTTGTCCTCGTACTCTGCTACCGAGAACATGGGTTTTCTCTTTCTGTTCACGGCTCCTTTGAATAGAGATTGAATTCTGCTCTCAGATTTATAGCTCAAGAACAGTTTGATGTGCACAGTCTCTTGCCCAATTTCCACTTTCTATAAGTACTTCATCTGGTTGGGTTTGGCTAAACTGAGCGGGCATCTTATCGCACTCCTCAGGGCTGTTCATGATACTCTGAACTAACAGTGAACATAAAAACAATATCAGCAATAACAATAAATCCAAAGAAAATCCACCACCAAGCTTAACACACACTCCTCGGCCTGCAGTGTGAATCTTCTTATCGTTTTCTATCTTTGGTGTTTCTCTGGTGGAAACGTGTTGACCTGGAAAGCTATTGTCTGTCCACCATTAATTCACGTCCCCATTCCTCATCCATTTCTATCATGCTGTCTCTGGATATTTGAAGACATGTTTTAAATATTGGTTACCCGATTGGGACTTGTGTACGTAAACAGTATGGGGCAGGTGTCTGTGCCGGGGTAAGCTGGAGTGTTTTCTATCTTTGTCCCTACTGTCTCACGTGGTGAGTCACAGTATGAGCAGACTATTTTGATTTTATAGCTTCACAAATAACTATCAAGAAAGCCTAATACAGACCTGTTGGGCACAGGAAGCTTGCAGGCCTTAATCACATTGAAACAGTGGCTGTAACTTTACTTTTCATACTTTGCAAAGTTTAATAGGATCTGGTTCCTTTTAAAAAAATGATGAAGCCGGGCGATGGTGACGCACGCCTTTAATCCCAGCACTCGGGAGGCAGAGGCAGGCGGATCTCTGTGAGTTCGAGACCAGCCTGGTCTACAGAGCTAGTTCCAGGACAGGGTCCAAAGCCACAGAGAAACCCTGTCTCGAAAAACCAAAAAAAATAAAAAAAAATAAAAAAAAAATAAAAAAATGATGAAAACTGTCTATTTCTTGTCAAAAGTAGACACATTTGAGTATATCTGTAATTTCTATCATGGGACCCAAGAAAGTCCCCCTTGATTTTAATTATTAATGAATATGTATAGATCAATTGAAATATGACCAGATAGGGAATGTTTTTATGAAACATAGCTTAGCTACATTTTAAAATACCAATAACACATATCTTCTCAGGGAGCTTTGGGTGCTGTAACTTATTCTCATGCATCAGTATGTTCTTAGCCTGTTTGGTGTGTATTTCTTTCAATCAATATGATTAGAAAAGCCTTCTAGAAAATTCTATACCAAAATGAAACATTTTTGTGTATGTGTACATGTGCACTTGTCTCTTTTGTATGCAAGCAAGAGTGTGTGCCCATGTCTATATTTGATGACTTCAGTAATGCCCCACCTTCTTTATTTTGAGACAGGGTCTCTCACTGAACTTGAAGATCTGTGATTCTGCTAGGCTGGCTAACCCACAAGCCTCAGTGATTTGCCTGTGTCTACCTACCAGCACTGGGATTACAAGTGCCCATCAACACGCTTGGCATTTCAGGTGGGTTCTTAAGCTTGAACTCAGATCCTTGTGTTTGCCTTCCAAACTCGTTAACAACAGAACTGCCTCCTCAGTTCTGACAGAACCAACTTTGATGATTCACTGCTTTAGGATAAGAAAATATATAGTTATTTTTAAATGAATGCTTAAACTTTCTGTTTTATGGTCGAATGGTATCGTAAATAATTTTAATAATCTCAGAAGAAGATGAGTTAATTATTGGCCAATGCTCATATGACTTTTGGAGGGCATTATGACTTTACCTAGAATATTTAATTTATTTTTTCTGAAACATTTAAATATATAAAATTCAACTATTTTTTTGGTAGTGACACACATGGAAAATATTTTTTTCTTGCAGAATACTGATTTTAGAATGGAAAATTTATAGATTGTGTCCTAGAACCAGACACAATAAAGTAAGTGAAGTATAAAGTGTTTGCTCTTCTAGCTGCATTTCTCAGGAGCCTTCAAATGACCCTTCTGCTGTTTGAAGGTGTTGGGGATTTTCTGTTGGGTTAGCACCTCCAAAGCCTGGTGAGGATGGCTGCGTAGGAAAAGCCGATAAAGGGCAGAGCTTTGTTGCTCTGCTTTAAACAAATTCTCCAAGGTTGAGCTTGGTCATTGCACAAGGAGAAACCCTTCCGAAAATGCAGGAAGAGAAAGAGAACTCTCCGGTACTTTGATTGCCCATCTGTTTCGCTTAAGCATCACTCTGGCCTCCCCTGGCTACTGTAAAGTTTTATCGTGCCTTCTGACTCCAGGACTTTTTAGTTCGTATAAAGAAGTGAAGAATAGTATCTGTATCAGAAACAGGTAATGGGGTAAAGGAGGCAGAATGTAAAGAACTGATGGGAAGTTATTTGCTTGTTTGTTTGATTTTACTTAAGTATCAAAATCCAAGTGACAGGTATTGTGTTGTGAAATCTATTTCAATGGGACCAACAGATTCCATTTCGCCTCTGGATAACTAAGTGACCACCCACATGCCCTCGAGAGAACACAGAGAGAAAGTGGCTGAAGCTGGAATTGGCCATAACTTGGGATGGACCATTTCTCTGGTTAGCCTGCTTTCAATATCTATCTTTGGCATCGAAAACTCAAAGGGGAAGCAGGGTTGTGTCAATTGTATGATATCTGTACAGTTATACAGTCTTCACAAAGAGCAGTGGTTCTCAACCTTCTGAAGGCCGCAACCCTTTAATTCAGTTCCTCATGTTGTGGTGACCTCCAACCCTAAAATTATTTTTGTTGCTACTTCATAATGCTAATTTGCTACTGTTAAGAGTTGTAATGTAAATATTATTGGTGATAGAGGTTTGCCAAAGGGATGGTGACCCACAGGTTGAAGACCATTGATCAAGAGGCTTACATGATTTGCATAATGTTTTTCTGTCCTTTTAAGGATGTCTGTCTGTGTGCCTCAGTGTGTGCTGGTGTATGCTCTTCTGTGCACCTATATCCATGCATGTGGTGGCCAAGGGAAATCTTGGATGTCATTCCTCCGGGACCATTCAGCTTCTTCTTGCTGACTGGTGAGCCCTGTGGATTTGTCTGTTGACCTCCCTAGCACAGGGATTGCAAGTACACATCACCAATTCTGGCTTCTTATGTTGGTTCTGTAGATCAAACTCATTCCTTGTGCTTGCAAAGCAAGCACCTTACCAACTGATCTATTTTTCAAGCGCCAGAATTTCAAACATTTTTTTGGAAAATAGAGAGTTGGTTCTAAGGGTCAGCTGCAGGTATTACTGATTTTAGTGAGAGACTGGAAATAGTAGCAGTGGAAATAGTAACAGGATCTACTGGAATATCTAGTCTACCGACACTGTTAATTATTGCTGATCTGGGCAAATGAACCTCTCTGTCAGATTCTTGTGTAATGTGTCAGCCTAGATTTTTTTTATTTTTTATTTTGAAACCATCTTTTCTCATTTTACATACCAACCCCAGTTCCTACTTCCTCCTTCTTCTCATGTTTCCCCCTCGCTGCTTCCCCCGCCCCACTCCTGATGTGGGATTTTCCTCTGTATGCTGTGAATATGTTTTATTACCATTGGTTAATAAAGAAGCTGCTTTGGACCTATTGCAGTACAGAATAGAGCAAGGTGGAAATTCCAAGCAGAGATAGAGGAGAAAAAAAGGTGCAGCCAGAGAGATGCCATGCAGCTGCCAAAGGAGACAGGAGGGAACCTGACTGACTGGTAGGCTACAGCCACGTGGCAATATATAGATTAATAGAAATGGGTTAATTAAAGATGCAAGTGTTATAATTAATATAGTTTCTGTGTGATATTTTGTGTCTGGGTGTCCGGGAAAAGAATGAGCAGTCTCCACCTACACACCTCCATCAGTTCCTCAGAGAGGGTAAGGCTTCCCATGGGGAGTCAATGAAGTTTGACATAGCATTTTGAGGCAGGACCAAGACCCTTACCCCCTATATGTAGGCTGAGCAAGGCATTCCTCCAAAGAGAATAGACTTCAAAAAGCCAGTTCAAGCACTGGGGATAAGTGCTGATCCCACTTCCTGTGACCCCACAGACTGCCCCAAGCCACACAACTGTCACCCACATTCAGAAGGCCTAGTTTGGTTCTATGCTGCCAGTCTGGAGTTAATGAGCTCCCACTAACTCAGGTCTGCTGTTTCTGTGGGTATTCCTATTATGGTCTTGACTCCTGTGCTCATATTATCACTTCTCCCTCTCTTCACCTGGACTCTGGGAACTCGGTCCAGTGCTTAGCTGTTTATCTCTGCATCTGCTTTCATCAGTTTAGGGGTGAAGGTTCTACGATGACAATTAAGGTAGTCATCAATCTGATTACAAGGGAAGGCCAGTTCATGCATCCTCTCCACTACTGCTTTGGGTCTTAGCTGGAGTAATCCATGTGAATTCCTGGGAATATGATAGCCCCATAATGACTCCCTCAATCATGATATTTCTTTTCTTGCTCTCTCTCTGTCCTTCTCCTATCTCTACCATCCCGTTTTCTCATGTTCTCCTCCCCCCTCCCCTTCTCCCCTCTTCATTTTAAGACTTCACAATGACTGTTACAGAGCTAAGGAGGAAACCTGGTACCTCAGCTTCTAGTCTTACTATTGCTTTCTCACGATGAGATTTTTTTTCTCTTTCCTCTTAGGTGTTCAGAAGATCTTTTTAGGAACTATAGTTCTATCAATGGTATTCTAGATAATCAGGATTCCAGGAGGAGAGATAGGGAATTCAAAACTGAGGAACTTGGTGTAAGAGTTATCTTTTAGAAGCAAGAGCAAATGTCAAGGGAACTGCAAGGATAAATCCACTTTTTATTATAAAATGGTAGCTGAAATTCTGTACCTCATATCTCACAGTGCTTCTTGCCTCAGAACTCCCACAGTTCTTTGTCAAGTTACAGCCGTTGACTGATACATGTTCTGTTTAAAATAATGTTTAATGAAAATTGATAATGTTAGTATTGCAAATCTTATTTTTTTTATTTGCTTCTGGTGGGGAAAGTTCCATTTATGTGATTGTTCTCTGTGGTTGGGTACAGCACAGTGCAAGGCGATTTCCCAAGCAGGAATTCATGAAATGGATGAAAAGTTAACAAGCTCTTTGAAGGCAGATCAAGCCAATCTTGGATGTTTTTCTTTTTCTCTCTCTGTGTGTGGGGAGAGGACATGCTTGTGAGTGGGTGTGCATTTGTGTGCAAGTATACATGGAGGTGGATGGTGAGAATAAACCCACAGTGATCTTTTACTTTATTAAAACTGCAGGATCTCCCAGACGAATCTAGAGCTTATGATGTGGCTCTTATCACTAGCCTGCTTGCTCTGGGAATTTCCTACACCTACTTTTTGAGATACAGGAAGGCTGTTATCCCCCATCTGCCATTTAGATAGACTTCTTGTAATCTGAACTTGGGTTTTTTATGCTTGCATGGCAAGTGTTTTAACCACTGAGGCATCTGATGTGCCTTTCTGTGTTGGTCTCAGCATCTAGTAGAAAATTATGTTTATTCTATGTAATGCTGAATATGAAACCATTTCTCAGTTACTCCCTTTGAATGCAGCACAGAGGAAGCTTTAAAAGTTACACAGCAGTCTCAGTGTGCCATAAAGTAGAAGGTCCACGTTGAGTTTGATCTCCAGTTAGATAGGGACTCTTCTTACAATTTGTCTTTTAAAAAACTCAGTCAACAGAAAAACAAACAAATCTGTAAAAATTAAATGGAAAAAAGCAAGTGATTCTCTTTCCATTCCCCAACATTATGGCCTCAGTGTACAGAAATCCCTAATCCTCTAGAAGGAAATGTTCCTATAAACACCTCCCATTTCAGTGCTTAAGCTGTAGAAATATATCTGCAATATCATAGAGCCCTAGCCAGAATTTTTTTTTTACCAGTATTTTTTTTATTGAGAAAAGGAAAAAAAAAAAAAACAAGTTTACGCCTCCTCCCAGCCTCCCA
>NC_022014.1:67008700-67010114 GCF_000317375.1 Microtus ochrogaster
CACCCTTCTCCCCCTCCCTCTCCAGTCCAAAGAGCAGTCAGGGTGCCCTGCCCTGTGGTAAGTCTTAGGTCCTCCCCCCTCCGTCCATATCTTGGTAGGTGAACATCCAAACTGCTAGCCAGAATTTTTTACATCATATTGGAAGAACAGGAAATTACTGTTGGAGATTATCTAACTCACAGTTAGTCCTTGGACTGCATTTTGATGAAACATATAAACTGAGCATTAAGGAAATCTCCCAAACAAAAGGAGCAAGCAGAATGATTGAAGGCACCTTGTAGTCCATAAGAGAGTCCTAAGGACCAAGGGCAATTTGACCAGAACTAGTCCATTAGACACCAGGCTGATTAAGAATCATCAGTGGTCTAGTATAGCTGGACTGGAAGATAAAACGGAAGTCATTGTGAACCCTCCAGCATAGGTTTATAACATTTACATTGCAGTTTTCTAGTTCGATCATTTTTAATAAATCTATTTTGTCATTGCCATATAGATCCCAACTAAAGAAATCCCCCAGGTGCCATTAAATATAGAAACTAGGGCTACCTCAATGTCACCTGATTATTAGAATTAATTTTCTGGCACCTGTCTCATTTTCAGAGTGCTGTTTAAAGGAAATTAAACTTAAGAACACATTGTATACTTAAGAGCATATTGTTCATGTACATGGCAAATAGATACTAACATTTGCCAAGTTCATAATCAATGAAGGGGTAGGTCACCCTGTAGAGGGAGAAATCTGAAGAGCAATCACTTCATGTTCCCCTGCTTTCCCCTACACCCTTGTCTGTTTACAAGGACTCTCTAGGTTTTCATTTAGCAAAATAGATTTCTCTTCCTTCCTTTTGGCTTCCTTCTCATGTTGTTCTACCCTTGCTACTTTTTTCCCTCTACTTGTTAGTGGTTTGAGAAGTACATTCCCCAAGTCACTGTGAAACTAGGAGAGACATGGCATCTTGACACTATGTTCTTCACTGTTCAATAATAATAAATGGTTATCTTGCATTACCTGAGATAAAATATCCATTCTAGGCTAGATTCTCTGTTCATCTTGTTGAAATGTGTCTAAAATGATAAACTTTCATGTGTCAGAAGATACAGAGGTTAGATATAAAACATAGTGAGTATGCTTAGGTGTGTTGATGCTTTTTCTTTGAAAAGTGGCAACATTTCAACATAGCAGTCACTTGTAACAAAGCAAAGCTTGATCGTAGTGTCTCCCACTCTCTTCTTCAGAGTGTATGGACTTGTGTGCCTGGATACCATGATTCTCTCTCTCTCTCTCTCTGTCTCTCTGTCTCTCTGTCTCTCTGTCTCTCTGTCTCTCTCTCTCTCTCTCTCTGTGTTTGTGTGTGTGTGTGTGTGTGTGTGTGTGTGTGTGTAAGAGGAGAGAGAGAGGAGCTGAGCGGGGAGG
>NC_022014.1:67011783-67018414 GCF_000317375.1 Microtus ochrogaster
ACAAATTCTCACTATAAAATCCTAGATGTCCTAGACCTCACTATGTAGATTATGCTGGCCTTGAACTCCCAAGATTCACCTGTCTCTGCTTCCTGAGTGTTGGGATTAAAGGCTGTGCCACCATGCTCATTCTACCACTTATTCTGTATCTCAATACTGCTTGAAAAGGCTACAACTCCAGGCTTTCCTATTTACTTGAAAATTTATTCTTTTTGTTTATAAAACTTAGACTTAGCCAATACTTATAAAGTATACTTTACAAGTGGGGCACAGTGGAGTTGAGCTTACATAGATATTGTAGACACTGTTCTGAAGTAATCGTATTCCTAAGACATTTAATAGGCACCTACACAGTTTCATGTATTATCCCACTACCATTATAAGAAACGTGATGCCGAACTACTTACTCAAGATCTACATAGTTATTACATTCTGTATCTGGCTTTTGAATTGTATCTTTGACCTTCAAACCTGTTTTTCCTTCCCCAAGCTATTGATAGAAAATAGTGCATGGATGATATGTGTTATTTATTTGATTTCATATTGTCTTAATAGGCAGAAGGTTCCAACTGATCATCAGTATTTACTGAGAGTTTCGTATAAACACATGGATATTCAGATCTTAGCAGCATGGACATAGTACTAGAAATATTGTTGAAATATTGCTCATAAAGATAGCATGTGATAAACAGCTTTGGATGTACCCATGGGTGACCTGGTACAGGTATTTTATGTTCTTCATTTATTATCATCATGTGCATGAGTATTTGCACACACATGTGTGTGTTATGGGGGGTGTCCATGCCATAGATGTGTGTGGAAGTGAGAGAACAATTATGTGGAGTCTTTCCTCCCGCATTTACCTGGGTTTCAGTATTGACAGGGTTGGCGTGAGGTTGCCAAACTTGCAGGGCCAGTGCCTTTATATATTATGGTACCTCACTAGCCGATATCACTTTCCTCCTAAGAAAAAAAGTAAGTTGTATTTAATAGACTACTGAAGTCGCAATGAATTTTATATATTATTCAGATTTGCAGAATGAGATAATTGCTGCTTCCTAGGGATTGGAATCAATAATTAAAATGTACCTTAGTGCGTGAAAACATAGATTGATGGTTGAGATGATCAAATATCTACATGTTAATGTAAAAACACCTGACCAAAATATCTTCAAAGGGAGAAATATTACTTCCGATTCATTGTTTCTGTCTATGAAGGCTGAGGAAGAAATGGCAGAGTTCATGGCACCAAGTACCTATGAGAGAGCCACCTCATATCTTAATAAATCAAGAAGCAGATGAGGCTAGAGAGAGATGGCTCAGTGGGTAAAGTGAAGGCTGGTTTGGAGTCACAACACCCATATAGAAGCTTGACTCCATGGTATACATATGTAAACCCAGGACTGGAGAGATGGAGGAAGGCATAATCCTAGAGTTCATTGTCTGGCTAGCTCAGCAGAACTAATGATCTACAGGTGCAGTCAGAGAACGTGTCTCAAAAAATAAGGTGAAGTAAGGGAAGAAGATACCAGACATGGGTTCCTGACCAGAGTGCACATGCACACACGCACAGACACACAGACAGACACTACACACTCACATGCACTCATGCATGCACAAACCAAACAAAGGCTGAGACTTGATCAAGAGCCAGGGGTAGCTGTAACATCTACTCCCAGTGGACCATTTCTGCTAGCTAAGTCACATGTCTTGAAGGGTCTACAGCCTCCAACCTTACATCACCTGCTGTGGGTCTGTTTCACACTCAGATCACAGCACCCTGTGGCAACGTCTCTCCTTTCAAGTTGAACAGCTGGGCAAAATGGGCATTTAAGTGGAAAACTTTCTGACATTATCATTACTTATATAAGCAATGGTGTGGGAGAATTGCTTGTATTCTGTCAATCATGTTTTAAATAAATGCTGATTGGCCAGGCAAGAATTATAGGTGGGAAAACCAGACAAAAAGTAGAAATGATGCAATGAGAACAGGAGAATTCTGGGAAGGAGGAAGTTGATTCCTCCCAGTCCTGCACAGACCACCGAGGAAGCAGGATGTGACCTGTCAGCTGCAAAAGGTACCGAGCAATATGGCAAAAATAGAACAGAATAATGGGCTAATATAAGCTACATGGGCTAATAAGTAACCTGAGCTAAAGGGCCAATCAGCTTTATAACTTATAGAGATCTTTGTGTGATTTTCTTTGGGGCTTGCCAGCTGTGGGGTCCCAGGGAGGACAGAAACCCCAACAAGCAGGCCCTGTTCGTGTTACAAAGTAAGTCCTATACAGTGATTTTTAATCTTTGAAAATTTGTCGTGTTTACACTAGCCCATTGCAAAATGCACGGGACAGTTACTGTCTCAGCCTTTCACCTATAAAAGAGAAATGTAATAACACTCAGTGACTGAGTCACTGGGAGGGTCAACTGTTTTACCCTGTTGAATACCTGGCATTCTGAGATATGGAATCAGTGGCTAAGCTTCTCCTGGACACATCCTTCCCTCCATCCTGTTACTGCCGAAAGAAAGCTACTCCTTACATGGTGCTGTCAATTGCCAATCATTTTGATTGCCTGTGGGCAGAAATATGCACACTCTCCAGGCTGACACTGCCGTTGCTGTTCATAGCTTAGTTGAGTTTTATCTTATGCAGCGTAGAGTCACTTTGACCAGTTATTCCTAGAAGTGACGAGTTTGATATAGAAACCCGAACTTGCTAATGCCCTAGGAGATTAATTTCCTGTGACAGGGTGTGAGGCAGATGGTGTTTTCTTACCCTTTCACTGTATTCGGAAGGGTGAAGGTTGTTTGAAGCTTTTCTTCTTTCAATCCTGATGATACTATTTCTTGTGAATGGAGCATTAAAATAGAACTCACTGCCTACGCCACTTCTGCTTAGAAAACTGTCCTTCAACTTTGTTCAACTGCATTCCTCCTTCAAGCCTTGACACTGCCCACTTGTCTTCCTAAGGCAACCACATTCCCTGGTGTGCTCTGACAGTACACCTCCCACAGGCTTTATGTAATACTGAAAAGAAGATATATATAGAATATGTATATTTTCCTCACCACTAAGCCCAATTTAAAAGTTATTTTACAAATTAATTGGCTCATTTTTTTCCTTAGCCATTAGCAAAGAGGAGATTCATAAACTAATGTTGATTGAAGCTTGTTTATATAAATATGAATTATTCAAATGATAAGAGTGATATGTGCTTGTTGTGACCCAGAAATATTTAAATCAAAACCAGCTGTATTCTTACCCAATCACCAAAATCTCCCTTTTCAGTGAACCACTGTTAAAAATGTTATATTTTAACTTTTTCTTTTTAAATTTTTATGCAAGATTATACCAATTATACAAATATGTAATTGAATTATAAAAACCGAATAAAAATTTGTGTTATTCTAAATCTTTTTCTACTTTGACTTATTTTGTGAATACACATTTAAAATAGTATTTTAAAATCTCATTTAAGGGTAGGTGAGATGGCTCACTGGGAAAAGACACTTACTGTCAACCCTGATGACCTGAGTTTGACCCTCAAAAGCCACACTGAAGAAGGAGTTGCCACACTCAATAAAAAATAAGTAAATACATAAACAAATTTAGTGCAAGATTTTAAATAGTAAAAGCATACTATTTTTGAAAACATGTCTATGTTATATTCCATATTGAGACTCATCGAAATTTAACCTATCATCTCATATTGGCAGGTATTTACATTACTCTTAAGATTTTGCTAATATGACTTTCAGGATCATTGATATGCATTTCATATAGGATACTTAAAGTTGTTAACATATAAACATTTATATGTAGTTGTATAGTACAATTTTCTAACTTCTCAGAGTTAAAACTGCATAGGCAAAAGTATTTGCAGTATAAGTTTTGATAAGTACTCCCAGTATTTTTGAAAATTGTTGAAAAATTTTCTCCATGATGTCTAAACATTTTCCTACTCTTAGAATATGTTCTCATTTTGCATAAGAAAGAAAATTTCTAACTTAAAATTTTATATTTATTTTCTCAAATTTTCTGAATATTTTAATATATCTATTGGCCTTGCCTTCTGTACTTCACTTTTTTATTAAAAATAGATTTTTTTCATATAATAGAGTCTGAACACAGTTTTCCTTTTTAAAACTTCTCTCAGATTTTCTCCACCACCTCACTCATCCAATTCCACACCCTTTCTTTCATTAAAAAACAAATAGGTAACGAAAACAGACAAAACACACAAACAAATAAAAGAATCAAAGAGCACAAAAAACACATACAGAGCGAAGATATACACGTAGTCACAGAAATCCTGTCAAAACACAAAATTAGAAACCATGATATGTAAACACAAGAGCTACAAAGTAAAAAGCTGCCCAGACAAGACATTATGATGCAAAATGATTTCTCCAAAAGTACCATTGAGTCCATTTTGTGTTGATCATCTGCTTATGGGCATGGGGCCTGCCATTAATGTATGGTTTGTGTACCCATTGAGATACCATTAGAGCAAAACAATTTTTCCTTTGACAGTGGTTGTCAAATGCAGATAGGTTCTGGGTTAGGTTTGGGGGCTTGTGTCTACTTCCTTTCTTCACACTGGGTTCCCATCTGACTAGGACCTGTGCTTGTCTTGTGCATGCTGCCAGAGTTTCTGTATGTATATACAGAAACAGAGTCCATATGTATATCAGTCCTATTGTGTCTAGAAGGGCTGATGTAGGAAGTCCTTCTGTATATGTGTTGCTTTTATTGGTTTATAAATAAAGGAAATGATTTGGCCAGTGGCTTATCAGAATAGAGTTTAGCAGGGGTGGGGGTGTTGGGACACAGCTAAACTGAATGCTGAGAGAAAGAAGGCATGGTCAAGGAGACACCATGTAGCCCCATGGGAGACAGATGCTGGGGATGGAACTTTACCCAACAAGCCACCGTCATGTGGCAATACTCAGATTAATGGAGATGAACTGGTTTAAGATGTAAGAGCTAGCCAATATGAAACTAGAGTTAACAGGCCAAGCAGTGATTAAATTAATATAGTTTCTGTGTGGTTATTTCAGGGTTGAGCAGCTGGAAACAAACAAATGGCCTCCTATAACAAATTGGCAGACCAATTTGGGACTGACCAAATCCATGTAAAACCTGAGAGGTCTTCGAAAGGAATGTTAGACACTAAAAAACAAATTTTACCTGCATTTTTCTTCATTGAATGAGCTCTACTTGCTGGTGGCAAGCTGCAGCTCCTTTAAGAGAGGTCTTCCTGATACAGCAGTAGCATAAAAAAGAAAATCCATGTGTTTTTCTGCTGCCAGTACATACTTTGATGAGGTCCAGCTGTGGAGCATTTAAATGGGGTTTGTGAGCAGAGTGATACAATTTGGTTACTGGCAACATAGACCTGCTGTGTGCCTGAAAATGGGCTGTGAGCATAGCTTGCTCTAAACAGACCTCTGCCCCACCATGTTTGACTGGGCAGAGGCAAAAGGCGAAATAGCTTTAGTTGTTTCTTAGCATTTTAAGAAGCTCTCCTGGACAAAAAAGAATTAGAATACACAATAGGACAGATTCAGACATAAGAGACCTCTAAATGGGTCACAGTGTGTTTAAAAAATGTACATGGGTTTGGGAGATAGAAAAAAGTATATAGAAAGTTATAAAAAAAACTAAAAGTTTTTTTTAAAAAGTTAAATGAAGTCTTAAAGAGACATAGTACAGACAGTTATAGATTAAAAGGAGTACAGAAAAATAAGCCATGTAAACATAGAATATATACAGAGGTTCTGGATTATGTATATACTATTGTGTTTTCTTTGAATTTTTTGACTGCAGAGAGATCTTTGATTCTGGGGTCTGCTAAGATAAACCAAAATAAAGATATCTTGACTTTAAAATTTGAGTCTAAGGATTTGTTGCTTTGGAAAAGAGGTTCTTTTGATTCTACAGAGGATGAGAACCTGTGGATTGCTTCCAGACTAATGTGGTTTGATGGTCAAAGACCCCCTGAAAGTTCACTGTGAACACCCCCAAAAATATTTTGCCCAACAAAAAGCAGGAAGCAGTTTGGAGAGAACTAAATCCAAATACTCTAAATGTTGTTTGTAAATGTTTGTATAAGTGGTTTGTGGCTGCACTGAGCTCTAGAACCATGAGACTCTCCTACCCATGGTCTGTGAATCTACAAAGGACTCCTTTGGACATGATCGGTGTTTCCCAGTCTGTGTTCTTTTACATTTTGGCTTATGCTTGCTCCAACTATGTATAAGTTATACTTTTATTTAACTAATTTATTTCCAGCCAAACTATTTTTAACTAGTAATCTTGACTTTCAGTATAGATATAAAACAAAAACAATTGAATTATATAAACTGAGCCATTTTTAAAAACTCAAGGTTAAGAAGTTATCTTTAAAGACCCAAAAAGATGAACATGGGATGTACTCACTCATAATTGGTTTCTAGCCACAAATAAGGGCCACGGAGACTACAAGTGGTGAACCTAAAGAAACTAAATAAGAAGGTGAACCCAAGGAAAAACATATAATTATCCTCTTGGCTATGGGAAGTAGACAAAATTGCCAGGGAGAAGGTTGGGATCTTGAGGATGGGTTGGGATAGGGGTAGGGGGAGATG
>NC_022014.1:67018894-67029522 GCF_000317375.1 Microtus ochrogaster
ACAATGAGGGCTGATGAGAAGCCAAGGACAATGGCACGGGGTTTTGACCCTACTTCATGTTCTGGCTCTGTGGGAGCCTAGCCTGTTTGGTTGTTCACCTTCCTAGACATGGACGGAGGGGGGAAGACCTTGGATTTTCCACAGGGCAGGAAATCCTGACTGCTCTTTGGACTGGAGAGGGAGGGGGAGAGGAGCTTGGGGGAGGGAGAGAAGGATGGGAGGAGGGGGAGGGAAATGGGAGGCTGGGAGGAGGCGGATTCTTTTTTTTCCTTTCCTCAATTAAAAAAAGATAAAACAAAGTATGATGACATATGTCATGAAGAAATTTAATGTTTTGTATGTTAATTTACAATTAAGTAAAAAAATCATTAAAGCTGAAACGTAAACTTTAGATAATGATAGGTTGTAGTGATGTAAATTTCTCATAAATGGATTGTATTGATTAGAACAAACATTGGTTTATGAAATAAAATATTTGTATATGAATTAATATCTTATTATATAATATTGCACACAATAAACTTTGAGAAAGAACACACCAGAACACTCTTGAAGCCAGAATTCTGGACTATGGACCTATATGTTTTTATTCTGTGTGATATAAAGATGATTTTGATAAATGCTGCATTTAATACTAAATATGAAGATAATTTTTCTAAACACTATTTTTAAATGTTAGGCAGAAAAGTCAGGATTCTAAGCATGCTCATCATAACTGATTCTGAAATACTATTTTAATAAATCAAATGAAGAATATCTACATATCTATCTATTTAATTCATCTATATTTGTATTTGTGTGACTATATATCGATCTTTCTTAGTCTATCTTTGATATGTACATCTTCAATCATGTGCCATTGTTTGTTTCTTCCTTTTTAAATCCTGTTACTTTTTTTTTTGTATTGGCTCATTATTCTCTCTCTGTTGGTTTCTACTTAAATCAGGACTTTGAAGGACGAAATAAAACCACATAGCATTCTCTATATTCTATATCCAGGTACTAATCAAATGGTTTCTTTCATGGCTCATCATAACTCAGGAAATGATTTCAATGAAGAAGATGAAGAAGAAATTTCAAGGATTTTTCTATTGTTTGTGGAGTTCTAACAAAGCACATAAGATTGTGGTTGCCACAGTAACAGATCCATCTGTGCTAGTTTGTGCCTTTGTCTTTAATGACAAAAAATAGGTTATTATTTTGTGTACATCAGAATTTATGTGTGTATTCATGCACTTGT
This sequence comes from Microtus ochrogaster, assembly GCF_000317375.1. Classification (NCBI taxonomy): domain Eukaryota; kingdom Metazoa; phylum Chordata; class Mammalia; order Rodentia; family Cricetidae; genus Microtus; species Microtus ochrogaster. The sequence continues at coordinate 67,020,135 of NC_022014.1, forward strand.
GCATACAGGAGAAAGAGAGAGAGAAGAGAGTGAGAGAGATCACTTGTACATAGATTATCTTTCTCTGTTTTAGTATTTCAAACCCATTTTAATTTTGTATTGTCTTATCTGTATTGGCAATCTTACCACATTGTTTATTCAATGTGGTCTCTGAATGTGAAATATTAAATATAAGTACAATTAAAATTATAAAAACAGAGAAGTCATAATACATATAATTCTTTGTAGGCTAATGGTAAGATTCCATTGAAGGTTCCTAGAATTAGGAATGTCTCATTTGAAACCTGAAAGACAGGTCTAATACTCAGTAATATACACTGTTTATTGCTGCCTTAACAGCTGTCTTTGTCATTCATTGCTTGGGCCTCTTTTCATTGGCAGCTCTTTGGTGGAAAACTATGGCATCAAAGTCAAACATAGGCCTTAACACAGCATTCTTGAGGGAAGAAGTTAAATTTTCTACTAGTATTTTATTTAAAGTGACTGAACAAGGTAAAGAAAACCATAATAAAAGTCATATAAGTGACAGGCCCATAAAACTACAGTTAGTGTAAAAAATATAAGAACAGGATACTCCTTCTTTCCCCACATTAAGAAAGGTAGTGGTGAAAGATTCAGGTTATTTAGATTTTGTTTCTGTATTTACCTTCCTGTAACATTCAGAGAAATTTACTCAGACTGTGGGTCAAAATTCTTATAAAATGAAACAAAGTCAGTGTCAAACCATAAAAGAAGACCACAGTCATGTTTCAGGACATTTGTTGCTAGGGGAGAATTGTGTAAGGCCAGTTGTATAGATGCAGAATACTGAAACAGACAAGAAAAAATTTAAAAATCTTATATTTTATAGTCTCTTTACTCAATAGGATGCTAAATAGTAGAAGAAAGGTTCACTTCCAAGGGCCTTGTTGGAATAACGTCCATATCTTATAGTTCCAGAAGCTAAAGTATCATTTGTTCAACAAACTTGTTCAACAACAAAAAAGAGGGTTGGCTGGGATAAGCTTTGTGAATATAATCACACCTCCTCATAAACTAAATGGTGGACAGTAACAGCTCATCAGCTCATAGGCATGGAAACACACACACACACACACGAAACCTGTGTCTTTGGTTTTCTGATTTGGAGCACAGAGTGATGGGGTTTTCTGTTCTTTACTAGAAATATAATAAAGTGTCAAGCATGCTTAGTTCTCCTGATCAGAGCAAACACGGTTTTTAAAACATGCATGCTTCTATCATTTGTGCATATGATCTCCCAAGTGAAGAAGAACTTTCAAATAGAAAATATTTTCTATTGGAACTTTCTAATAGAACATACAAGAAAGTTCTCTTGTATATGCGATTACCTGAAGATTTTTATACTTTACAAAAATTGAACCATCATTTCCTGATGCTTGAAATCAACCTGTCATGTGCTGTGGTAAGGCCAGCTACCTCTACAGATCTGCTTGTTTTAGAAACCCGGCTGAAGGGACCAGAATTACTTTTCTACATTATCTGTCTACCACCTTCCTAAAAGCAAATCTCCTCAAGACACTCTCAGATATCACCTCACAGCAGATGTACAATAAATTCTCTCTGCCAGTGCTCTATTAGTAAACATTGAAATCAATAGGTAAGATGCTTACAATACAAATTCTTGGCAAAAATTGGAAGGAAAAGAGAAAAACATATGAAAGCAGAAGTAGATTTCATTCCTAGTCTAGAAACCTAGAGATAATCTTTGTTAATATTTGGTTATATATTTAACTTCTTCCTAAGTGTGTATATATCATATATATGAAATATATTCATGGTATATATACTATATATAAGTTCTATCTTTTAGTATATATATTATATGCAGGCAGTAATACAATATACAACATATAGCATGTATATTATAGTATATATGTAACACATACATATTATATAAAAATACTCAGAAAGGGAGAATTTATATATGTATAACACAAATATATATCAATAGAATACTGTATTAGAAACTGTAATTTTTATTTCAACACACTGTCTTAGCTATTATTTTGTAATGTTCCATACATTTCTTCAAGTAAGCTGATTCTGGTGGCTAGCATCTATAATATTAGCACTTTAAGAGCTGAAGCAAGCAGAATACAAGTTCAAGACCAGCTGGAGCTTTATGATGAGACCTGTTTCAAAAGAAGAAAGCCAGACAGACAAATTTCAAGAAGACAGACATACATGGAAAGAATTCAAAATGTACCACATAACATAGCCTTGTCCCTTTTTAACACCCAAATGCATAGACGGTTTAACTGTTTTACTTACAAACACTTCTTTTCCTGGTTATCATCATCTTAGCTCTACGTAATATGTGCTTTCTTGTTTATTTGCTGTAGGCAATATTCCATTTTTTCCCTGTTTTTCATGTCATGGCAGATCACTTCCTTTCGATATCCAGTGGCCTGGATGGCCTAAAGCAGCGGCTCTCACCCTTCCGAATGCTGTGACCCTTTAAAACAATTTCTTATGTTTGGTGACTCCAAACCATAAAATTATAACTGTACTTTTGCTACTGTTATGAATCATGCTGTAAATATTTTTGGAGATACAGGTTTGCCTAGAGTGGTTGAGAATCACTGGCCTAGAGTTTGTATTTACTGAAGGCCATCTTCATTACTTCCAAATTTCAGCAATTATGAATAAAGTGGCTATAAATGTAAGTGCATGCATAGGTTTTTATGTGGACTTGTGTTTTCCAATTGACTTTGTAAATAGCAGATAGTATGATTTCTAGACTGTGTAGGATGAGTTTCTGTGTTTTGTAAGGACCAGACTAACTTCTCCAGAAGCGGTTGCACCATGCTGACTTCCTGGCAGCTGCTCCACTTCCGCCTTAGCAGTTGCTGGCAGCATTTAGGGACAGCTATTTTACTAGATGCTCAGTGGTATCTCATGTTGTTTCAATGTGTGTTTCCTGAAATGACCATAAACGAACAGATATCTATTGTATGACTATTGACCTCCTATATATCCTCATTGGTGAAGGAGCTCCAGAAGGTCTTTGGGCATTTTAAAAAATAGGTTGTTTCTTATTGTTAAAGTTTTTTTATATGTTTTGATAAACCCCTTATTAATTTTTTGACAAATATTTTCTTGAGGGAAGTTTTAGAATACTGGTTTAATACCTGTTATCAGTTTTAAATTTTTCTATTTAACTTCTTAAAGCAGTTTTGTTGGTTTGTTTCATCCTTAAAATCAGCCATCTTATACCTCAGCATACGACCTCAGTTCGTATTTTTCTACTGTAATCCTCCATTTTCTTTCTTGGGAATTACATAGCATTTATTCTTTTATCTTTTTTTTGTTTTTTCTTTTTAATTTATTTATTTATTAAGGGTTTCTGCCTCCTCCCCACCACCACCTCCCCTTTCCCTCCCCCTCCCCTGATCAAGTCCCTCTCCCTCATCAGCTTGAAGGGCAATCAGGGTTCCCTGACCTGTGGGAAGTCCAAGGACCGCACACCTCCATCCAGGTTTAATAAGTTGAGCATCCAAACTGCCTAGGCTCCCCCAAAGCCAGTATGTGCAGTAGGATCAAAAACCCATTGTCATTGTTCTTGAGTTCTCAGTAGTCCTCATTGTCCGCTATGTTCAGCAAGTCCGGTTTTATCACATGCTTTTTCAGGCCCAGGCCAGCTGGCCTTGGTGAATTCCCAATAGAACATCCCCATTGTCTCAGTGTGTGGGTGTCCCCCTTGCGGTCCTGAGTTCCTTGTTCGTGCTCCCCCTCCTTCTGCTCCTGATTTGGACCTTGAGATTTCTGTCCGGTGCTCCAATTTGGGTCTCTGTCTCCTTTCATCGCCTGATGAAGGTTAATATTCAGGAGGATGCCTATATGTTTGATTTAATAATTCACATTCTGTTTTTCTCTTCCCTTCTCTGAATCTGCCTCTATCTTTGATATGACTATGTCTGTCTGTCTGTCTGTCTGTCTGTCTGTCTGTCTCTCTCTCTCTCTCTCTCTCTCTCTCTCTCTCTCTCTCTCTCTTCCTGTTCATATACTTAGGAGATTGCCTATCACAATGGTCTTTTCAAAGAACCATTAATGGTGCCATTGGCAACTTTATATGTTCAGTGGAATCCAGTAATATGGGCTGTGCTTTGCTCTTTCTTGCTTGTTGCTTTGGGAAGTTTTGCTTTATTTATTTCCATGTTCTGTTATTCTTGCACAGTAGGCACTTTGTCTTATCCTTCTGTATTGTTTTAATCACCGTTTAATTTCACCTTATCTGAAAATGATGATGACAATTAGATTTTCTGTTTTGCCCTTTGCCTGATATACCCTTAAGTTTAATGATGTCATTTAATTTTAAGTATACCAATGGAAAGAAACAATCACCTGTGTTTTCACTCACATAGTCAATGAAAGTTTACTGAACACAAGCTGTGGAAAATGTTGAATTTTGAGGCTATGAAAGTGTTGTGTTTTTAATATATGACCTTAATATATTTATTTACTATCATAAGTCATAATCTATCATATCTTTTGATTTTTATCTTGTGTTGCATATTCTTTCTATAAATCAAAATTTTATTTTATTCTCTCAAATGATGTGGAATTTATTTCCTTTATTTATTTATACTACTGCTGGCTACTTGAAAATTGAAATTGGATATTTTCCTTATCAAACTGAAATTGGAATCATTTGCTTCCTGTATATAAGATGAAAAATGCTCATATTTGTATTTTCTCATTCTTGTCTTCCACATTCTAGGTAGGTGTGATCTCAGATTTTTATATACAAAATATTATTAACTTATTATTAGTATCATTAACTTACTTAAGTGACCTAGTTTGGATATTTCAGTGGTTTATATAGTTGAAGGGAGAGAGAAATTACTGCTCTTTGCCTGCTGGAGTAGGGCTGAGGTGAAACTAAGAATACTGAAGAGCTACAATAAGGAGAGAGTTTTACTTTTATTAGTATTAGATTGCATTAAAGAACACAAACATCACATGTGACATTACTTGGCCTTGCTACTGGAGGGCTAAAAAGTTTTGCCATTGGTCATTTGACTACTATCAGTATCTCACCAAAATACTACAGACACCTATTATTGTTACAAAGTCTTAGGCAGGAATTGGCATTGTCTTGTGAGAATATTAAGGACAAAGAATAACTCTCTGGTGTCAATTTAAAAACAAGAAAGTCAATCATGCTTGTGAGATATATCTGCTCTAAAGCAAGTTGCATGCTAAAATAGTATAGTGTAATGTAAAAATAGGATTTTGAAAATATTTTTAACATAAGCAGAATAGATATGAGACAGTATGTAAATATGAAGGGGCAAATATGCTCCTAAATCCAATAAATTTGGTTATCTATAGTTAGAGGACATCAATAATTATGTCTGCACTGCAGATTCAAATGTAATGAAACCTCTTAAGCCCATGTCATGGTCTAGATATCAGTAGTGTTTGAAATTTTGCATATTTTTATAATAGTAAAAAATTTAACAGCCTCTTTGAATATCAAATATATACAAAACACAATATTTCTTATAAAACTGCTTCAACTCTTTTTGTTCATTTTTTTATTGAACTATACTATCAGTATGTATGCGATCTTCATTGGTCATTTATCTTTCACAGAACTCATTAAGAATGACCCCAGTCTAGGTTGTATACCTGATCTCATTTTGATTCCCATGCTGGCTATGCTTACTTACACTGAAGGTTGAAAAGGAGAACTCACAAAAGGAATGAAATCGGGCTATATCAGTCACTGAACTGAGACACCAGGACCACAATATAAATCCATTTGTTTATTTGTATATGTGGTGACATTCATTTTTTAGCTATGTCTTATATTCTCTTCATCTTTGAAGGTTTTCAAATTTCTTGTTAAACAATGAAGGCACATTCTTTACTCACCTTACATTTGCTAGGCTGTCCTAGCTATTGATGCGAGCATCGGGGACAGTGCAAGCATTCTTATGTTTCTGAATTGTTTCCTTGTGTTCAGAAAAGTCAGTGGGGTGGTTTTCAAAGTGAGGCTATTCTTAGTTCTGTTTGGTTGAAGATCTTGTAGTCCCAGAGGATGTCAAAAGACAAAATCTTAGTGATCAACAAACATCTTCTGAATGAGTCACTGAACTCTCTGTTCATTTTTTTTCTCCATAATAAAACTTGAAATTCTAAGTCCAAGTGACTGGTTCAGTAATACAAGGCTTGAAATGGTTGGACTTTGATCTTATGTTTTCTATCATCATGGCAGCTTTTCCTGGTGAACTACCCCTTTAAGTAATTGTAAGGCAGAAACATACAACCATGGATAGATAATATTCTACAAAGTCTGCTGTTTATTTAGTTTGCTCATTTTTATCAGGATCCTCCAGTCATGTGAGGTCTATCTGATATTTACTGTTCCTGTTTATTTTGGTAAGACAATTTTAATTTTAAAAAGTGTTTTGGTATTTTAAGCTTAAGCAAAATATTAACTAAGAAACACTGAGTAGATTAGAATATATAAGCAGATTGTTAGAGTGTTGTTCTATGTGTAACAATCTAGAAAGCACCATAAAAACAAGATAAAGCTTTGTTCTGGGGTGACTCATTCCATTCTTCACTGGATTGGTTAAAATAGTAACAATAGAGTGTAGAAATGGGTGTTGTCTCTTTCTTGGATTTGTTTGGAGATATTTATTAAAGTTTTCAGTTTACTTTCTGTCAACCCACTCTTCACTCTGTGCCACTGACTTTATTTTTAGCATTTTTGTATGAAAGAGAGAGAACATTTGGGGGCCATTCCTATTCAAGCCACCACAAGATGTTTCCACTTTTATTTGTAAACTAGAAGGATTGTGTTTTCCTATTGAATATCATCATCTGTCCTGATACTATAACAAATACCTGACACTGGGTAATTTATATTAGAAAAAAACTAATTTATTTATTTACATTTCTGGAGACTAGGAAGCAAAAGATCAAGGTGACAATGGATTTAGTTGTCTGGTGTGGGATCTTCATGTAGCTGAATGCAGAAGATTATGTGAATAATATGGCCTGAAGCCTCTTTATTGGCACATTGTCTTCACTCACAAGGGAGGAGTTTTGATGTCATCATGGGATCTTTCCTATGGAGACATAAAGAATTATCTGCTCACTCCAGTTGAGAAGTGCACCAACAGACTGAACAAAGTAATCCATCCAAGTCCAATGTACTGAACCAATGAGTTTATTGGAGCGGCTCTAAGTCCCTTGAACAAACATTTGACAATTTTACCACTTAAGAGTCCCAGTATAGCTTACAGACAGCTTACAACACCAAAGATTTCAAACTGACCTCTCCTTTACCTCAGGTATCCTCTGGGAAGAAGGGGTCTGATAAAAATATCTTGAAGGCAACTGAGTTCTGGAAGTCCCTAAGTCTCCCACTCCCTCCAGGAGGGGATACTAATAGATGCAATTACAAAAGAGTCTCCTGAGTCAAGATGACAACAGCACTGGCCAACCCAGAGGAAATGGTTATATAGCACATTCCCGAACACTTCTTGATTTTTAACAGCAGTGCCCTGTTACCTTTGGCTCTTCAAATCCTTTCATCCTTTTTTGGGAGATTATCTTTGAGCTTTGTACTGGTGGGTGGGTGGGTGGGTATGGATGTCCCATTTAAGGCTACAAATCTTATGGTCTTGCAGTCTTTTATTTTGAACAGTGTTGTCATAATTAGGGTTTCTACTGCTGTGATAAAACTTCATTACCCCAGCAACTTGAGAAGGAAAGGGTTTATTTCAGAATACTTTATAAGTGCGTTATACAGATATATATATATATATATATAAGAGCTCAGAGCAGGATCCTGAAGGCAGAAACTGATGCAGAGGTTATGGAGCAATGCTACTTACTGGCTCACTGCTTGGGGCTTGCTCAGACAGTCTTTTAATAGGTCCCAGGACCACCAGCCCTTGGGTGGCACAATCCATGATTAACAGGACCCTCAAACATCATTTGCCTATCAAGAAAATGTACCACAGCTTTGTCCTCAGGCCAATCCTATGGAAACATTTTCTCAATTAAGATTTCTCATTCCCAGATGATCCTAGCCTGTATTAAGTGAACATAAAAATGAACCAGTATAATTTTGATCACTTGTTGGTCTCTATGTAACTGTCATCCATTCAAAAAGAAATTTCTCTGGGGCTTTTTTGTCTGGCATGAACTGATGATCGTTTGGAAATGCTCTAATCTGTAAGTGTAAAGATAAATATTTAGAAAACAATTTGATAGTCCATTTAGAAACATAATAGTAGTACATTTTCCTTTACAGCCTGTGGTTTATCTGAATACAGGTTCTTGACCCAGAATATAATGCTGATTATGGGTTTCAGCTCCTGAGTGGATCTTAAATACCATAAGAATGCAGTTGGTTACTCAGATAACATTTGCGCCACTACTATACCAGTGGGCCTCTTTTGTCACTTTGAAAGTTATTGTGGAGTTAACAGATGAATAAAACTGTTGATTATACTGACACAAGTTTACAAAAATTGCCCTTACATCCATAGAAATTTTTCTGGACCTCACAGCCAAGTTAATAATATACATTGAGATTACTCAAGACTCAGCCTGACATGCTATTGTACACTTAGCTTGCTTATTTTACCTGCATTTAGAACCCAACCTTACTCTCAGGTAATCAGCTTTTACAATGTAAACTAATGCATAATTTTAATCTTAAATGATATACTCTTACATGCCCTGATTCAGAGAAATGCGTGTGTATATGTGTGTTATGGTAACCATTCGATGAAAGCAGTAAACAGATAGAAAGCAGCAGTATATGAAAAATATCCACCATAAATATGGGAAACATCATACAGGTATAACTTGGTAGCTTGTGTTTGCAGTACTGTACTTATCACTCCAAATCCCTTGGGGTCAGCAAAGTAACATAATCCTATAAAACTTCATGAAAGATTTCTGTCAAAAATCCTCCATTTCTTCCGTATGTGGCATTTCCTGTGCTATTCAATAAATACAAAGAAAGGTCCTTTGTTAGGGATAGTCAGACATGAGGAAGATATTTATGTACAATAGGGACACAAACTAAGTATACAACAGACAGATTACAGATGGGCCAACAGCCACAAACTACAGACAGACAAGAGACACAGTGAGAAAAGTGGAAAACTCAAACTTGAGTTCATTCTTGGTCATACTAGTCCAAGAGAAAGTTCTGAGTTTTTATTTCCTTATTTTGACACTAATGCATTTGTTCCTCTGATATTATCTTTCCTGGATTTAACCAAAAATGTTGAGGTATCACCAACTTTATAACAGCTTGAGTAGTGTTTTTTACACAAGCTAGCTTGTTGCGGGAGGTCCTTCCGCTCCTCCAGCCTATAGCCGCTGAGATACC
>NC_022014.1:67036907-67037496 GCF_000317375.1 Microtus ochrogaster
TAGCTGTGTAAGGAAGAAGCTTATATGTAGATATAAGCTTATTTCTTCATGTCCTGTGACCAAATTGTGTAGTGTCTTCAAGATTTTACTCTCAGGTTCTCCTGGTCAACCAAGAGCATATTGTGTTGTACTGTAGATATCTCTGGGACCTCTTTGACCAACAATTCAAAGGCAGGTATCTTACCTGGCACTAAGGACATACATTTTACTACCCTAATATTATGTTAGACTATAGGGACCACAAAGATTGAAAAAAACCTACAACATAACAAAATGCCCTTTAGAAATTTCATACAGTTAAGCAACAGATTTGTTTATTTGCTATCATGTAACTTTAGATCCAAGGTCAATGTCTGGAAGAGTCAGAGTTCAAAATCTGTCCAAGGTACATTTGTAATGTACTTCTCAGACTGGGCCTAGAGAAATATGTCCTCATGAAATGAAATTGTTTTCAGATTGAGCCCATGTGACAAACTGCTTTCTCTAGAAATTGTTCTTTTCTATTTTCTTGCCTAATATTATTAAAAAATCTCACATATTGATGGACATATAGGCTTTGCACATTTAGTCATTTATTCTTTTTTTTTTT
>NC_022014.1:67037596-67043406 GCF_000317375.1 Microtus ochrogaster
TTTGGAGCCTGTCCTGGAACTAGCTCTGTAGACCAGGCTGGTCTCGAACTCACAGAGATCCACCTGCCTCTGCCTCCCGAGTGCTGTGATTAAAGGCATGCGCCACCATCGCCCGGCTAGTCATTTATTCTTTACATATTTAAATGTTTATACGTTTATATTATTTGTGTTTCAAGTTGAATAATCCTAAAAGGTAGGTCTTATAACAACTAATTTTTTTTTTTACTTATTGTTCAACAATAAGGTTGAAACGATCTTCCTTAACATTTTTTTCTGACTTTGAACAAACACTATCATCTCTCTGGGCATCAGTTTTCTCACTGGTGAAATGTGGACAGATGTAGGTGGAGTTTGCTTGTTTGTTTCCCAGCTGTTCAGACCTGAAATAATCACACAAAAACTGTATTGTTACAACACTGCATGGCCTGTTAGTTCACTCTTCTTATTGGCTAGCTCATATATCTTAAACTAACCCATTTCTATTAATCTGTGTATTGCCATGTGGTTGTGACTTGCCAGTCAGGTTCCATCTAGCATCCAGTATCTGTTTCCTGAAGCTGCTACATGGCTTCTCCATGACTCTGCCTATTCTTTTTGCGTCTATCTGCTTGGAACTCCAGCCATGCTCAACTCTGCACTGCAATAGGCTTTTTTATTAACCACTGGTATTCACAGTATACAGAGGGGAGCCCCACATTAGGCAGATAAGTACATTATCCACTTCATAAGGTTTCTGTGGTTAATTTCAAAGGCTAATTGCAGCAAGTGTTTAGAATTAAGGATTTGAGTGTGTTAATAATGGTAACAGTGCCTGTTTTTAGTGATAAGCCCCCTGATTACAATAGTTTTTCAATTTAAAAGTTTCACTTCATAAAATTCTCAATGGTGTGGATAGATAGACTGTTCCACATCATCATTTAAGAGCCCAGCCATGTGGTGGTGGTGACAATGGGCGAGACAATTAAAAATATAATGTTTTGACATTAAGGCATTAATGTAGCATAGATCACTTCTGTCCACATTTTATTGGCTAATAACTCCATTGTACTAATAACACCATTGTACTGATACTGAGGCATAGCTGGGAAGCATATCATCAGATTGACAGTAACTAATTTTTATTGAAAAGGAACATGAATCTTTGTGGACATCTCAATGTTAGTGCCACACAAATCTAAAAGGAATGGTTAATAAATGCTGGGTGCTAGTCATATCATTTACTATAACTGCATAACACAACGTATGATGCTTTAGATTTATCTGATTCACTTTGCAACTAGGTTGAGAATTCTGAAACATCATACAGCACTATATCATTCACAGAACTCCATAATCGTTGACAGAATCCCTGGACAGTGTTTGCTGTCAAAAAATACTTGCTGCTTAGATACCTATGGATAACATAAATTTAATAATGAATGATTATCTGATCCAATGTTGGATGGACAATCATAGTAACCACTACAATTAGAAGACAATTACAAATACATCTTATATTGCCAGAAGCTAAGAGTTTTAACAATATGAAGAAAAATAAGCCAACTGGCTGTGGATGATTTGTAGTATTGCTGATTCTGTCATGCAAGTTAATGACAGTGTAGTCACCCCTAAAAATTTTTGTGTAAAGGTTGCCACTGACTTCCAGTTTCTTAAGACTCGTTAGGAGATATTCAATGAAGTTAGATGTGTGGTGTTATTTGTTAATGATTTTATAATTTAAAATCAATATTCAGAGCTATCTGAATCTGCTAAGATTGCCTGAGTGTTCTGCCACCATTGTATTAATGCCTCCTTTTCTAATTAGATTGTGTTCAATCTGGTGGTCATGGGATGTTGAATGTAAAGTTCTGTTCTTGTACTGCTTTTTTCTCCAAATTTCTATTAGAGTTACAGAATGTGACTGCGGTGCTGTATAAGGTGATGGAACTTGTGATCCTTTCCCTGAATTCTCCCAGCCTTGAGTCTGCCCTTCATAAGAAGGCAGTGCTCTTCCTTTTATAAAGAAGCCAGTGTCGTGGAGGAAAGAGTAGCTCAGGGAATTCTGTTAATTTTGTATCTCCACTGGAAATTTCATATTGTTTCCACTTTATTTCTTTCAATGCCAAGACAAAAGGAGGGTTTCAGATAATAGGATTTTTTTTTAATTTGGCTGATTGTGTTTTATTTCATATCTTGATATCTTTCAAGTATATGATACTGGCACCATAGAGAGCCTTATGGATTATTATTGTTCAAACAGCATTAGTCTGATATTAATCCCACTTTTTTTCTAATATCAACATAATCTTAAAGTTATCTAATGTTGTGGGAGTCCCCTCTGTGTGCTGTGAATATCATTGGTGAATAAAGAAACTGCTTTGAACCTATGGTAAGCAGAACTTAGGTAGGCAGGTAAAGCTAGGCTAAATGCTGGGAGACAAAAGGGTGGAGTCGGGGAGAAGCCATGGAGCGACTGCCAGAGACAGACGCTGGGAAATTTACCTGGTAAGTCATAGCCATGTGGCAATACACAGATGAATAGAAATGGGTTAAATTAAAATATTTTTGGTCTAAGTGGCCAGGAACAAATAGGCAGCCCTCCTTGCAACAATCCCAACCTCGGAATGATAGATAAGAGTCTGAGGAAAAAAAACCAAGACTTTATTTTTTTGAATATTCTACCAGTTCCGTTCAAAACAAACATTTTTTTTCCAGTGGAAATTGACTGGAAGCTGCAGACCATGAGGATGAGAATGGAGTATATTGGATATAATATTGATTCATTTTGAAAATCTTTTAAGTAAATTTCTAAAATTATTTTTGAGACAGGATCACGTGTATTACAGGCTGTCCTGTGGTATAACAGTTTCTTCTGTTTGTGTGTTGTTTTCATTGGTTAATGAATAAAGAAACTGCCTTGGCCTAGTAGATAGGGAAGAATTTAGGTAGGTGGGGAAGACAGAACTGAATGCCAGGAGGAAAAAAGGCAGAGTAGAAGAATGCCTTGGACCCGCCAGAGACAGACATGCTGAATCTTTCCCAGTAAGCCACTGCCACATGGCAATATACAGATTAATAGAAATGGGTTAAATCAAGATGTGAGAAATAGCCAAAACGAGGCTAAAACTAATGGGGCAAGCAGTGATATAATTAAAACAATTTCTGCATGGTTATTTTGGGGGCTAAGCTAGCCAGGTGGCCAGGATGAATAAGCAGGCCCTCCTCCAACTGTCCTGGAGATTGCTATGTAACAGAATGAATGGCCTTGAACTTCTGATCCTCCTGCCTCCACCTCCCATGCTGGATTTAGAGACATGTACTAGTACATTGATTTATGAAATACTAGAAATTAAGCCCAGAGTTTTGCATGCTAAGCAAGCATTCTACTGACCAGGACACATTCCCTCAAGAATGTGTCTAGGCAAGAAATACTTGATAAAATTTTTATATTTATATAGAACAAAAATTGCAGAGTCTTCTTATGTTTTCTAACACCAATGCCATTTTTTGTGGTTATTTGACTTTAACATATTCTTACTTATGCTGTGTTTCATGTTTTGCTATACCTATAGACTCTTGTTTGTTTTTTCTTTTACAACCCATGCCTTGGAAGTCTGTGCTTGGATTCCATTTTCATTGCATTACCCAAGAGATATATATTTCATTAAAAATCTGATGTTTACCACTAAAAAATAGACATAATTTTCAAACAGTAAAATCAAAACAATGGGTTTTTCTTTATTTGTTAACTAGATATTGCTTTTGAGATAGAATGGAAACTATTCTAACTTGTCCCTTCCAGATCAGTCAGGTCCTCACTAATTTCCTAGTTCAGATAATTATTCTGTCACTCATGATGGTGCCTTTATAGTTATCCATGCTGAAAGTAAAACAATTGATGGGTCTATTTCACTGTTTTCATCATTACGTCTTAGCCAAAATGCTTCAATAAGAGGGAATGTGCCATTTGATGTTTTACACTCAACCAGAAAATACAATGCTATATTTTTTTCCTATTAACACCAAAAGGCATCTTAAGTAACTCATTTGAAATGCTTGATGATTATTATCACTCATGTGACTTTTACACAAGAACCAGGCAGGTGTGTAAGATGTAATGTTGAGTGGGTAGTCTTAATTGTAAAGATATTTAGGATATTTAGTACCATTGAAATTGTGTCAAAGGGTATATACACTAATGCTTGTTCTGACCCTGCCATTGTAAACATCAACCCAGCTGCAAGCCCATGGACCTATTGTTGTAGGAGGGCTGCTTGTTTGTTCCTGACTTCTCAGACGTGAAATAATCACTCAGAAACTATATTATTTAAATAACTGCTTGGGTAATCACCCAAGAATTGCTATCTAGCTCTTACATCTACTATTAACCAATTTCCATTATTTTATATTTCACCATGAGGCTTGTGGCTTACTGGCAAGGTTCCAGCTACCAGCTTGTGTCTTTCCCCTCTGATGGCTAGATGGCATCTTCCTGATTGTACCTTCATTCTCCCAGTATGCAGTTTAGTTTTCCCCACCTAGCTCTGTTCTATCCTGCTATAGGCTCAAAGCAGTTTCTTTATTCATCAACCAATAAAAACAATGCATATACAGAAGGACTTCCCACAACATCTCCCCTTTTCTGTCTAAATAGAAAAGACAATTTTACTTTTTAACATAGTAAAATTATATACAACAAAACTGGTATCAACCAAGAATTACAGTTACAATATTTATATCTACTTTATCTTTTATCATAGCTAAGGAAAACAATAACTATCTATTTTCAACTCCATCAAAAACTTCAGAATGATATAATATTTCTTAAGTAAACAGAGATTGTAAGCAACTTAAAAACTCTAGAATAGACAGAGATATCTTGCTGCCTGGACAGTGATCCAAAGTTCTTCTGTACTGTTGCAGGCACCCATCTTTAGCCTACTGGCCCATAGTATCCAGCAGACTTTCCCATGAAACAGGATATTTCAAAGACAGTTCCACCTATATGGGCATTTTGTCAGTAACTTTCTTCTGTGTCCTGCAGAATATCTTTCAGACTCTTTCATGAAGCAGGAACTCTGAAGAACAATCTTACCTTATTTCATCAATTTCAGCAGTCATTTTTCTGTGGGTCCTACCTGTCCAGTCAAGCAGTCCAAGTAAGAGCAGTTTTTGCCCAAATGGCTAGCAAACTCCATAAGAAGCCTCTTCACTGCCCATTTTCCTCTTGAAGTAGATTGGTCTTGCCAGGAGCAGATGAGCCTCATTGTCATAAAAAGTTTTAAGTTCTTAAACATTTTAAATGTCATATTATGTAGTATTTGAAAGATTTGAAGAATATCTGTCCATCTGAAATACATTTCTGCACATTTAGAAAACCTAACTAACATGACTACAAGCTTGATTATTAAATGACTATCTATTAACCCGTATTTCTTAATTATACATTACATTTTTAAATGAGATTCACAAACATAATACCTTAATCAAGAGCAAAAATATACATATAAGAAAATTGATCTTCAATTTCTATCAACAGATCAAGACTCATACCAATGCAAATCTCTATAGCATACCCCACTTTAAATGTAAAGAAAGATTTATAAACAATATTTGGGAATTTTGGAGTAGTTCTCTCTAAACTACTTCCTGCTGTTTATTAGGCGAAGTAACTTTTGGAGTGTTCACAGAGACCTTTCAGGGAGTCTTGATCCATCAAACCACATTAGTCTAGAATAAATCCATAGTTTCTTATCTTCTGTGAAAACAAAAGCAGAAGCTCTTTTCTAAAGCAACAAATCCTTTGACTCAAATTTTGGAATCAAGAATAT
>NC_022014.1:67043506-67082381 GCF_000317375.1 Microtus ochrogaster
AAATGTCTCTCTGTACTTAGCTCCTTCAGTCAAAAAATTTGAAGAAAACACAATAATATACATAATCAAGACTCTCTGTGTATATTCTATCTTTACATGGCTTATTTTTCTTACTCTATTACTTTTTCTACAAGTTTAATGGAAATGGTTCTGGGCAGCCAGGAACAAACAAGCGACCCTCCTACAACAAATTGGCATGCCAACATGGTCGACTATATCCATGTAAAATTTGAAAAAGCTTAAAAAGTAATCTTAGACACAAAAGGACAGAGTTAAGTACAGCTTCTTGGTAGCCAGCATTTTGCTGGTGGGATATCACAGTTCAGACTTGAAATCATTATTCATAAACTATATTATTTAAATCACTGCTTGGCCAATCACTTAAGATTATTACTATCTAGCTCTTACATCTAATATTAACCCATTTCTAGCAGCTCATGTCTTTCCCCTCTGTTGGTTACATGGTGTCTCCCTGACTCTGCCTTCTTTCTCCCAGCATTCAGTTTAGTTTTTCCCACTGAACTCTGTTCTGCCCTCCTATAGGCTCAAAGCAGTTTTTTTTATTCATTAACAAATAAAAGCAACACATATACATAAGAGCTTCCCACATCAATCTACAGCGGTGTCCTCTCTGCAAGATGTGCTGGTGTAATGGTAGCACAAAGCTTGTGGGACTATCCAACCAATATCTGATTTGACTTGAGGCCCATTCCATGACATGGAACCCATACCGGACATGGCTTAGGTAACTAAGAACCTGAGACTAGGTAGCCCAGGAATCCAGGGTAAAACCAAATACTTCTTTTTTAAAATAAAATTTGCCATAAATGACTCCAAATGACATTCTGCTAAACTAGATCAGTACCTTGTTCAGCTCTCATCAGAGAAGTTTCCCTCTGCCTCAGATGGGAACAAATACAGAGACACATAGTCAGATATTGTGCAGAGAGTGAGAGGCCGTTGAATACTCAGCTCTATACAGAATGTCTCCATCAAATTCTTCCCTTCATGTATCAGGGAATCCTGGAGAGGAAAATGCAGAAAGAGTGTAAGAGCCAGAGGGGATGAAGGATGCCAAAAAAGGCAAGGCCCTCTAAATCAACTGGGTTGACACACATCTGATCTCACAGAGAGTGAAGCACCATACACAGGGGCTTCATGGGTATGACCAAAGAGGGTTCTAGAGCTGGAAGGAAAAATGACACATATCCCCAACCTATCTCCAAATGATGCTCACTTGCAAATGAAAATTTAGTTTCCTCCAAGACCGTCTCACTGTGATGGAGGAAGGTCATTGGTTGATTTAATAAAGAAGCTGCTTGACCTGATAGGTTAGAACGTAAGTGGGAGGAGCAGAAGGCTGGGCGGAAGAGGAAGTGAGGTCAGAGACTCCACAGCTCTCCTCGAGGGGGCAGACGCCTCAGAGAGACACGATACTCCACTCTAGCGGGCAGAGGCGAGAGCTCTGCTCTCTGAGGCACACGCAATAAAGCTCCGACCCAGGATGGACGTAGGCTAGAATCTTCCTGGTAAGCGCACCTTGGGGTGCGACACATATGATTGGAAATGGGTTAGTCCAGGTGCGAGAGTTAGCCGAGAAAAGGGCTAGAGCTAAAGAGCCAAGCAGTGTTTAAATGAATACAGTTTGTGTGTTGTTATTTCGGGCATAAGCTAGCCGGACAGGCGGCCGGGGTGCTGGGGACTCAGCCCCGCGGCTCCTATTACTACATCACTGGGGAAGCAAACTACTTTTAAGGACAGTCTGCAAGCTGAGTCGTAGATGGTCAACAGAAAATAAACTCAACAGGGGATTCCTTCTTTCATAATGTCTTGTCAGGGCTTTTCCTTTGTAATACATTTAATGTGTACAATATATATGCTCTTTTCTTCTTTTATTCCACAGATTCTTTGTGTATATATGGCTTCTAGTTAGGTTTTTCTTAAATAGGATTCCTGAGTGTGTAAACACATGGGTTTCGGAATCTATATCTTGTTTCTTTTTTTTTTCTTGGGTTCTTTTCCTTCTGTTTGTTTTGTCCTATTCCAATATGCTAGTTTTTGTTTTATCTTCTTATATCATATTTTATTTTTTATTATTCCTTAGAAGACTGTAAGAAGTGGGTGGATCCAGATGGGAGGAGACATGGAGGGGAACTGGTAAGAGTAGTGGGAGGAGAAACCATAATCAGGATATATTATGCACAAAAATGTATTTTAATAAAAATAAAGTGAGACTACATGGATTATTTTTATTATTTGTAAAAATATAAAAAAATAATTTAAAATTAGCAAAGTTTCCATATTCATGTAGGTTATGTTTTGCTATAAGCTCTTATAATTAAATATCTTTAAATATAAAATTTTTGTATGTATATATATTTATGTATATATAATATATGTAAACATAGTGTGTGTGTACGTGTGCGTGTGTAGGCCAATTGATCACCACATTGATTTTTGAAATGGATTCTGTTAAATGGAAATTTACTGACTCAGGTCTACCCACTGGTCAGCAAGCCCCAGAGGTCTTCCAGTAATGGGACACAGACACACACTGTCATACCAACTTTCAGATGGGTAATGGGGATTAAACCCAGGTCTTTATGCTTGTATAACATGCACTTTTACCTACTGCACCATCTTCCATTCTGTTGGCTTTTTATAATACAGTCATGATGTGGGAGTCTCCTCTGTGCATTGCTTTTATTAGTTAATGAATAAAGAAACTGCCTTGGCCTGTTGATAGGGCAGAACTTAGGTAGGCAGGGAAGACAGAACTGAATGCAGGGAGAAGGAAAGAGTGAGTGAGAAACCATGAATGTGCTAGAGACAGATGCTGGGAATTTTACCGGGTAAGCCATTGCCATGTGGCGATATATAGATTAATAGAAATGGGTTAAATTAATATAAAAGTTTAGCCAATAAGAAGCTAGAGCTAATGGGCCAAGCAGTGTTTTAATTAATACAGTTTCTGTGTGTTTATTTTGGGGCAAAGCTAGCCGAGCAGCTGGGACAAACAAGCAGCCTGGCTCTCCTTGTAACACAATGACTTTATAAATTTGCCTGTGCCTTGCCTTCCATCTTGGCCAAAATAGACATTCAATTTAATATTAAATAATTTAATCAACACCTGCATTAAATTCAAACTTTTGTCAATTAAGTGAATGGGTAGTTGCCTAATCTTTCCAAAAGATTATTTGGAGATCTCATCTAGGTTCATATTAAAGGTTTGAGATAACCTTTTGTTATTCTTACCAAACTGCATTCACCTCAAGATGTTGAGCACACAAACACACATTCTCTCTGCCCACCACCTCCACTTCCATCATCTTTTACTGGTTGGCCTTAAAAATCACCTTATAGTTCCTCTAAAAGTTTCTCTAGTTAACCCGAGGAAAGCGAGTTTCACCTTAGAACAAGGCCCTGGGCCGTGTTAGCTAAGACAAATGCAGGTAACTATTTCTGATGGCTAAGATTCTTTTATAAGTCAATGGATCATTCCAGTGAATACAATCCACAATCACCCATATAAGTGGGTCCTGATCAGGTATACCTGGTTTGGGCTTCCAGTCAGTCTCAAGAATAACACAAAAATTCATAGTTGTGATAGCCCTTTTCTGTCGAGAAAGAGTCTGGATGAGTATGTATTCTACTTTGCTTTCTTTCTCCATCTCTCTGACCCATCTCAGGATTTCTTGCCAAATGCCTAAGACTTGGATATTAGCATATCCATAACTTTTCTTATTGCCTTCCATTAATCCTTATTGCTATGTGAACTTGATCTTTCTTTGGCTATTAGGTTAATCAAAACTTTCAGTTTTCAATAATAACTCTGGGTTGTCTGTTCCAGGTATCCCCTAAAGCCTCTAGATCTTCAGCCAAATCACAAAATGAATGAAAACAACCTTTCTACCCTTGCTAATAGCAGAAAAAAAATTGTCAGATCACACTCTCAGCAGATGTGGCCTTTCATCAAAGACTCTTGTGTGGAGGTGAACGGTTGTGAGAGCTAATCAAAGCATTTTGGCTCACAAAGGAAACCAGGGAGTCACCAATATTTAACTGCCACCTTGTTTTTAATGTTCAGATAATGATTATAGCTTTAATTAGTATCACTTACCTTTTCTGAATAATATGCTTTATTCTTTATACTTGGCCATTAATGCAACATTATGAAACAAACACTTCTTTCATCATTTCTTTATATTTGAATCCATAAGGTTTAGATATTTTCAGTGACTTACCTAGAGTCAGAAAAAAGAGGTTTCAGTAGCTATCCATAGGTGTTCTCTAAATATTATTCTACCACCCAAAGAACTACCACCTCCCTCGGGAGGAGTAGTAACCTTTAATTCCCAGATTGAGATAATCAACCCATCCTTTAAATGATTTCCCAATGTGTCCTAATTGATGGGGCCTTAGGAAAGCTACCGACTCATTTATACTATTGAACAGAACTTTGGAGATATTTTCATGACCCAACAGGTTCTGAAAAATGAAGTTAAAAACCTTCTGAAAGAAGAACCTGCATTTAAATGACCTTCTGAGCTGTTCTTTCCCAAGTGATTCATACACTTGTTCCTTAATAAAAATAAATTTGACTCAAATGCCAATGTTTAAGTTAGAATTTTTTTCATAGATCAATTTCACTATTCTTTTTTTTTTCAGAAATAAGCTGTAATTTTGACATTGGGACTTTTTAGCTATATAAACAACCCCCAGATCTATATAAATAAATTTTAATCATCTGAAAGTAAAATTATTTCCTGAATCAGCCTGACAAAAACAAGAGACACCAAAACCACCTAAGCTAATAATTAGATCATCTCTACTTTGAATGCTTCTTCTTACATTTTTCAGTATAGTAACACTATTACAACTGACCCCCAAATACCATCCATTTTCACTAAAGAAAAAAGTGCTTAGATAGCTCTTTTCTTTGGCCAGAAAAGACTCTCCAGAGCTCTGCAAACTCATTAACATATCGAGCTTTAAAGTTTCAGATCTGGCAGAATTTCTATGCTGAGGCAAAATAAAGAGACCTGATACCAGATTTCTTCTCAAGTAGTTATCTCCCTTGGTTAGAAAATGCTACTAGCAAATCCATTTATTCCTCCTGTTGTAATGTAAAATGTTTGTTTTTCAAACTATTGGTTGAACCCTTAACCCCAGCTTTTAAATGTTTTGAGTGTTTACAGGAGAGAAAACAGGGAGGGTTGAAATATGGCATTCACAGGGCTTTTTGTGTTGGTTATGGTTGGTATCACTAGAGAAAAATGAATGTTTTCAATTCCCTTTCATATTCTAAAAATCCCATTCTGTTTAGTCAAATCAAAATGGCCTGTTAAAAAGTAAGAGTAGGGGCTCCATTTGTTTCACCCCAAAATATCAATGGTGGAGATCAAATAGGTAAGATGTATATATAAGTTTTTTAAATTACCCTCTTCTTGGATGACTCTAACTTGTGTCAAATGGACAAAAACAAACCAAACCAATACACACAAAAAACTAGCCACCACAGTCTCCATTACCAACACTCAACCTTGGCATTTGGTCATTGAATTAGTTCTAAAAACAACCTTGAGTGGGTGTGGCTATGTTCTCATGA
Organism: Microtus ochrogaster; assembly: GCF_000317375.1. Classification (NCBI taxonomy): domain Eukaryota; kingdom Metazoa; phylum Chordata; class Mammalia; order Rodentia; family Cricetidae; genus Microtus; species Microtus ochrogaster. The sequence continues at coordinate 67,049,115 of NC_022014.1, forward strand.
AACTTTATAAACACATGATGTTGGCTTGGATTTACCATCTGAACAGTTTAACATCTCTGCTGTAGGATAAGACCTAGCACTTGATATTTATGGAATAAATAAACAAATACAAAGAAAACTTATCTACGCAAGAATGTTTCACATTACTGACCTTCTCAGAGTTCCATTTTCTTTAGCTCCAAAACCAAGACATTGATATAATGCCTATAGGGTACTATAAGGCATAAGAAGAAGGTAGGTAAACTCTCCTGGCTGAATGTTACATTTTTGTAATGCATGGCTGTTTTTCTCATTCTTCTACTTAAAGAAAAGGAAAAGTAGATGGTGCTATTTCTAGTACTTAGACAATGTGCTATTGTTAACCATCTTTGCATGTATTGTTTCAGATCAGCCAGTGGGAGTTCTCAGTTGTATCTGGAGCAAGGGGCATCATACCACAGTAGCAATATGACCTTGGCTTTGGTAATGGTCTAAAAAATATAGCTTGGTTCTTCAGCCTCTGTCCATGTGCTCTCCTGCAATCATAGGTTCAATCTTTCAATAAATATTTTAAAATATATATGCTATTTTCTAAACTATAATATGCTTCAATTTTGCTCCAGCATCATCCCTTCTATCCTTTGCCTTAGCCTAACAGTTACATTTGATGAGGGCTTAGAGAAGTCCCTGTTTGCTGGGGCTTGCAACATGTCAAGTGGCTTTTTTGTTGTTGTGTTTTATTCTTGTATTGCTGAGTGGGTGCCACAGAGGACATAGTTTTTAACTTTATTTCTCTCTTCAGTATAGATTTAGGGTGATGAGAGACAGAGAATACTCATCAGGAGGAAAGCTCCTTATAAAATGAGGAAGGGACAGTGTGAAGTGGGAAGAGTAAGGATTTTCATTTATGCACAGGGTGTCTGCCAGTGTGAGTTGGAAGAAATTGCTGCTGTAAACCTTGCTTCCCATTTCTGCTAGGCAGCACAAAGCATTTGAATACCAAACATCCATTCTCTGGCCTTGTGAATCTGCTTTCAATTTGTTTCAGGGATTTCTGGGAAATCAGTGTGTCTAGAAATGTTATCATGAAGTCTGATTCCCTGTATCCAGGAAGATTGTGCCATTGAATAAATACTCGAGTTTCCCATCTGTATTATCCTACCTAAAGTTTTCTTGACACTTGTCTGGAAAAGCTAATTATGAAAACCTCTGTTTTTCTATTTGAGTATTATTTTTCACCTTTTTCTTTTTCTGTTTTTAAATTTCAACCAAAGGAAATGCTAATTTCATTGGATCTTGTAGCCACCATGGTGGGGGCCTTTATTCAAATGGCCTCGTTAATTTTCGGTGTCACATAAGTCTCCAGGTGCACTGATCTTGATATTATTGACACTAGGGTGCAGCAGCTTTCTAAGATATTACTGCAGTTAGAACAGGTCTTTGTGTGCAACAATTTGAATTTTATAAATACAGAGTGGGAAAGAGAAGGAATAAACTGGAACTATGAATGAAGAGCCAGGTTTGCCAAGGGCTGTGTTGATAACACGATCATTTGAACATATTTTCTAATGTGAGGCCTAAGAGATATTGAAAAAGGGGAGTGAAGGGGGGGGGAGATAACGTTGGGAACAGCAGGGAAATGATCTCCTTCAGAATATCAATTCTACCAGCAAGGCAACCAGGGACGAGAAAGGCTGAATGAACATACCATTTTGGCTTGCTGCACAAAATGCGATCAAAGAAAAGGGAAGAATAATCGGAGGTAATGATGGTAATTTGTTTTCTAGTTCAAAGATAATTGACCCTCACAGAAGACATAATTATGCTATATTACAGAGATAAAAAGAGAGACAAAGGCAGAGGCCCAGAGTGATGACAAACATGACTTAAGATCCCATGATTATGATGCTTTTCAAACCACAATATTTTGATATTAGCCTTTCAGCCCGCAAAAGGGAGAGCAGCAGACAACCATGCTGGTTCTGATCTCGCTTGTCAAATTTATGATTTGTTTTTCTTTTTCCTTCCTCTCTCCTCTCCATTTAGGTTTTTTCTAACAGCTGCCAAAACTGGAATGGAATACGCTAGAGAGAGTGTAGGCAAGGGGGACAAAACATCTGCCTTTTTGGATGAGAAGAATGGATGAGAAATCACCCTTTACCTCTTGATTTTTTATCCACAGCAGCTGGGGGATTCAGAACTTGTCTGAAAACTCCCAAGCTCTAAGCTGAGATTTATCTCAGCTGAACCTTTCCCAGAGTGTGTTTTATGAGGCAGCATGTGAGATGATTTTAGACTGTGTGGACAAGCTCTTATTATTGCATCAATTATAGATTTATTTTAGTGAACACTGAAAATGTTATTCATCCCTTAAATCTCTGCTATCTGATGGGTATTTTTAGGATGAAACCAAGTAAAAACAGTGAGACAGTTTATAAGACCATACGACCCATATGAATAGTTGGACAAATGGTATGTGTCTTTGGTTCAAATGACGACAGCATCTCAAGAATTGTTGACATTTATGAAATGATGTCTCAGAATCATCCTTTCTTTCATCTTACAGCTCTGTCCCACCACGGCTCCATGATGAGATTATGAGAGCTAGATGTGGTGGGAGTTTAGATGTATTGCCAGAGTTAGACATTTGGTACTCTATATTGGTCACAGCAGTGTGATTTCCAGTCATCTCTAACTTCTCACATCTGGACGTGAATCATGTCATAAATCAACTGCCAACTGTGTCAAGTCAGTTAGTGATGTATGGGATATTTAAGGATAGCCAGAAGACCCTTGATGTAACAGGAATGCTCGATTTTGGTGTGTGTGTGTGTGTGTGTGTGTGTGTGTGTGTGTGTGTGTGTGTGTAAGTGCTATAGTGAGAGAGGAGAGGATGATGCTAGGCTACTTGGGAAAGGTGATTATGCCTCCATGCAGAAGAATGTGTCCCCTTCAACCAAAATTGTGTCTACCAGGAAAAACACACAGAGCCCATTTAAAGAAGTTCAGTCTTTTCCAGTCAGATCTCATTACTCAACCTCCTCTATCACACATGGAGAAACCCATCTTTGTCCTGATCTATTGCTCAATACATCACCTTTGTAATTCTCTCTCCACTTATTTTGGAGAGTTGATGTCCAACTACTCATTGTTCTTTCTATTGAACTCATAAAAATGTCTCTATTTGGTTGAAAACTGAAGTTGACATATAAAACTATTTTCTCAGGATGCAGGGAGACCTGCTTTTTCTTTATACGGGAAGGCTTGCCAAATTTAGAAGAAAAAAAAGATCTTATTGAGGAGAACCTTGGAAGTGCAAGGGAATTTGGATACAGATCATTCTTAGATATCACTATTTTGCCATGTAGACTTTAAAAATGCTCTTAAAAATTAGAGTCTCTTTATTTATAATTATTTTTTTCTGTTTTAGAAATTTCATTTCTCCTTCCTAGCATCTTCTTGCACCTTTGTGCTCAGTCACAAAACAGAACTCTTTTGTATACCTCTTTTGGGGGGGGGGTCAGTACTCTTAGCCTTTAAAATTTCAAAAGTAAAACCAGTTATGGTGTTATAAACCATTAATCATAGTTCATGGAAAGAAAAGCAGGCAAATCTTTGTGGGTTCAATGCCAGCCTAATCTATATAGAGTTCTAGGTTAGCTCATGTGGCATAATGTCACCTGGTCTCAAAAATGAACGAATGAATAAATAAAACTGAATAAATAAAACTCTAAGGCACCTTCTCACTAATTTCTTAAGGTTTTAGTATCATACTCTGCAAACCTAAAGATTTTAAAGAGACCTGGCACTATTTTAAGAGTGCATTCAGAACCTCTGTCTGTGTGAGATTGAAAGACCCTCAGAGAGTGTCTTTCAGTCTGGGGAGACCCTTCCCAAGGAACAGCGAGACCACTTGTGCGGATGCAAACAGCAAGAGGTTTATTCAGATACACAGGTACCTGGGGCGTCCAAGTCTCTCGGAGGACTGGCGCGCTGCCAGGCTGGGGTAGCGGGTTTTTATAGGGTAAAGGGAGCAGAAGCGCGGTTACAGAAGCGAGATGCATAGTTACAGGGTTTTCATTGGTCAGTTTGAATATGGCCGAGTTCAAGTCGGGACAAGGTCCCTGGTTCCCGAGAATTCAGATATGGGCTGCCTTGGCTCTTGTCTAGGGCAGACAGGGTGTCTTCCTCGCTATTCACCGTTCCTCCCCCGGCCCAGCCACAGGTGTCTCTATCTCGTTTTGGCAGCTTCTAAACTGCCCTTTGTTAAAACCCTGAATATTCAGTACAAACAAGCCTTGCAAAATGGTGTTACCGGTGCTAAGTTGTTTAACAAGCTGGGCGGGGGGGGGGTCTTTTAAGATAAACAAGCATAAATTCTCTTATTTTTCAACCTCTAGAAAAATCAAAACAAAATAAAAAGAAGTTTCTGCTACCTGCTGTCTGCAAGTAGAAAGAGAGGAACTTCTGTCAAAGCCTTTGATTCTTGTCGTGTGAACACATTACATTCAACCAACAATAATGCTATTAATCTGTATGCTGTATTAGTTTCTTATTTTTGTTATAACAAATCACCACAAGAGTAAGACATTTATTATTTCTCAATTTGGGAAGTCAGACACAAATGATTAAGCCACTGAATCGTAATCAAGTTACTGGCAGGGTAGCACTTTCTCAAAGACCTGGAGAATCTATTTTCTGTCTTTCCCATCTCCTAAAGACTGCTTTCCTACCCCTTCCTAGTAGTCTTCAAAGCCATTAGAAAAAGAAAAATCCATCTCTCCCTCATTCCATTAACGTAAGGGAATAAATATTTATTTGGTTTATGGTTTTAGCAGATGCAGCCCATTATGCCAGGGAAAGCATGGTAACAGGGAGGGGAGTTTATTGTACATTGCATCCATAGTGATGAGGCAGAGTGTGGACAAGAAATGGGTCTGGGCTATAACACTACAAGGCCAACTCCCAGTGTCCCACTTCCTTCAGCAAAGCTCCACCTCTTAAAGGTTCCACACGCTTCCCAAACAGTACCACCAGTTGGGAATCAAGTGATTAAACACATGAGCATCTATGGGACATCGAACACCCAACCGCAGAAACTGCAACTCAAGATCTTTCATTTTAAATTTACCACATATGCCAAGTTCTTTTTGACTTGTGACTGAGATATTTGTAGATTTCTAGGACTAGAATACAGCTATTTCAGGAGCACACAGGGAGCATGGAAGTACATTATTGAGTTACAACAAAAGATATCCAACCCATTTGCTCTGCAGAGCTCCTGTGGTAGACATGTCTGAGACTAGACAAAGGAAATAAGTCATGGATGTCTTTTTACTTATAGATAATTTATTTTTATATAAAATTACAAATTATGTAAACTCTTAAATATTTTGTGGAATGTAGCACACAATGTCTTTTTTTAATAATGTGGTTCTTTTGGCCCTAGATCCTCTATGACTGCCAGTCAATTCTACATCTCATCTTTATTGACTTGACATATCTGACTTGGTCTTACACCTTTAGTAGATTCATATCTACTCACAAATTCAACTTGAGTCAGGGATGAAGGACTTCCTTTTCTTGACTGTCCTTGTATCATAGAAATTCTCCTGATTCTGACTTTAAACTCTTGCTATGTTTTGGAGCCCTGCAATGAGTTACCTTTGACACATACTGATTATTCTGCTTTCATTCAAGTTTATAATATCATCATACAGGAAGGTGAACTTGGTTTAATAGTAAATCCTTTTATGCAAATTGATAAGAATTTCATAACACTATGATCAATGCTATAGCATCATGCCATCGGCTGTGCTGTAGAGGACCACAAATAGGGAGAGCTAAAATAGAGATTGTACCATATCTCAAGTTCACTCAGCTCATAGTCAAAATATAATATTTAAGTTGATCTTTTACCCCTACATCCCTGGGGATCATGAGTTGTATTACTGTCCGCAGAGGATTAGTTTAAGTTTAGAAATAGCTCCTGACTTTAAAAAACAGTCTCAGGAGTCTTTGCCTCTTTAGAAAGAAACCATGGAGAGAAACTCTGCTTGGAATCATGTGGACATTTGAAGAAGGAAATAATCGATGGTGTGATAATTCTCCTCATTTCTTTATCTCACAGGGCATTTTTGTAGCTTTAACAAGAATTATTTTTCAAGTGTTTCTGACCCAAGGAAGTTCCAGTGCCTTAATCCATTAGTCTGTTTGAGATTTGCAGGGAGAGATTCAATGTTAAACCTTCTAAGCTTGACAGTTCCATTTTAGACATGCCCAATTTACAGCACTTCAGCTTTAAACAACCTGGGGCTGGATGAAGGCTGTGTTCTGCTTCTGTGTGACACTTCCTGAGCTTCCGTTGTCAGCTCTAACAAGCTGTGTATTGACAGTATTCAATACACCTTATCTACCAAGATGAGTTCCAGCCATCCAAACAAGGTGTACATTTAAAATGGCAATGGAATGACTACTAGAATGCTTAAGGTGTCAAAACTTGAGGATACAATGTCACTCATGGGCTATGTAGGTGTCAGGAAAATGCAAGATGTGGATTTTTAACCTCCATAAACTTTGTAAGGAAAACATAAAGGCCCCAGCCGCTTTTTTTTTTTTTTTTTTCGAGTCAGGGTTTCTCTGTGGTTTTGGAGCCTGTCCTGGAACTAGCTCTGGTAGACCAGGCTGGTCTCGATGCTGGGATTAAAGGCGTGCGCCACTACCACCTGGCCCCAGCCGCTTTTAATCCATTAAATAAATAATTTCTAAAAGCTCTTTCTTGATTTATTCTTCTCTCTCTACATATATATGTACATGTATATTTTTTCCTGTATATCTATTTATGTATATGTGTTTTCCTATGTATTGTATCTCGGTGTCTCTCTTACACTCACTGGGGAAAAGTTTACTTTATATTCTTTTCAGGTTGTGCATTATTCATGGGATTGCTTCTTCTTAGAACCACATGTCTGTCATATACCCTATTTGATACCACCTGGATATCTTATGTGCAGTAGGATTCATGATCTACTCTTGGGTATCATAGCATCATACCAGTCTTTTCCTGTTCAGCATACTTCTGTGCATGTCTCCATGGGTGTAGCCAACTTCCCGAAAATATTAGATGAACTTAATAAAATGAAAACATACAATGAAAAAAAGTAAGGAAGTCAATTTTTCCCACAATGGAAAATATCCAGGACATTCCCTCTTTGAGGTGTTGATGTGGGATGTCCTTCTGTATATGTGTTGCTTTTATTGGTTGATGAATAAAGCTGTTTGGGCCAATGACTTAGCAGAGTAAAGGAAGGCAGGAAATCATCACAAAGATAGAGATAGAGAGATAGAGAGAGTAGGCAGAGTCAGAGAGATGCCACGTAGGTGCTAAAGGAAGCAGATGCCATGGAGCCACCCAAGAAGCAAGAGGTAACAAATCACAAGTCTATTTGTTTGTAAAATATAATATAATATAATGTAATATAATATAATATAATATAAAATAAATGGATTGATTTAAGATGTAAGAGCTAGCTAGGAATATACTGAAGCTATTGGCCAAACAGTTCTGTGTGATTATTTGGGTCTGGGTGGCCAGGAAATGAACGAAAAATCTCCACTTAAAAAGTGAAGCTTGATTTTAGGTGGAGGATTTTTCTCTGGAATATGTTTTAATCCTAACTCCACCTTCCTGTCTTCATACAACAACTCTTTTTAGCTCTTGCTACTTTCTCCTAATAGCCTTCTGCTCCAGGCTGTCCCTGCTCTTCCCTACCCATAAGGAACATAAGCCAATATTTTGGTTATTTGGTTTAAAGTAATATTCACAATAATGGTTCTGAGGCCTTCAGCAAAAAAGCCTATGACCTCTGCTTCTTCAGTTACACAGAATAAAGTAACAAAAATAATGGGTTATGATGGCTTATACTCATAACCTACACTGCTGTGCTGGATGGAATAATACAATACCCTTTGGGTGTTTCCCCAGTTGGAACTGCAGATTCATTCCTATTATTTCAGTTATCCTATAACTAAGTATACAATAGGTCAGGGAGTAATAACAGCTTTTGAAAGGAAACAACTCTTAGAGGAAGAAGATGGTCTAAATAAGAAGAGTCAAACAGTTGCTTCCATGAGCAGACAATACAATCATTGACAAGGTCGGTAGGAAAAATGACAAGTTGAGAACCACCTGTTTCTCCTGAAAGGTGAATTCCTAGACATCAGGGTCTCAGGTTTTCTAAGTTGAAGACCAGCACAATTGTATTACATATAATATTATTGTATATAATAGTATGCATTCTTCTATTATGTTAATTTGATGTGGGATAATAAACGATGCCTTTTGAGCTTATAAGAGTGTAGCCCGTGACATTATAGCTGATCTTGACATTGGAAATTCAAGCTGAGAGCTGTCTTTTATTCAATGGAATTGCAAAGGATTACTGCCCACCCCCAGTGCATGTGTGTGTGTGTGTGTGTGTGTGTGTGTGATCTACCTGAGCAGGCCCATGTGCAAGCCACTTATTGACACAGATATTTTCCTCATGGAGCTTGTCACATGGGTTAGATCCAGTGGCCAGCAAACCCTAGGCTTCTTTGTCTCTCATTTCCACTCCAGCCTTAATGTTTAACCATCTTTTCCATTTAACTTTTCATTATTAGTGTAAAAAAATAATGGGTTCTCAAAAAGACATTTTCATATGGGTCTGTATTTCATCATATTTATTCCCCTTTTGTCCCTCTTCTTCCCATCACCTTCTGCTTGTTTCTGTCCTCTTCTCAAACAGTTCTACTTTCATGTATTTAAAAACTACATATGAGAGAAAATGTGCAATATTTGCCTTTCTGGGGCTGAGTTATTTTACTTAATATGATTTTCAGTTTTATTCATGCTCTTGAAAATGATGTATTCTTTTTCTTCTTTATGGCTGAACAAAGAAGCTTTTTTTTTTCTAAAATCTCCCTTGTGTATATGTAACACATTTTCTATGCCCATTTGTTTGTTGATGGGCTCCTAGACTGATTATGTAACTTGGCTATTGTGAATTGTGTAGCAATACGCAAATGTGTGTGGGTATCTCTGTAACAGCATGAGTTTGCATTTAAATATGATAGTTGCTCGAAGTTAATTTATTCCATTGCTGGCTTCAACATTCTCAGAGAGCATACTAAAAGTCAAGCAATACTCTTGGTAGCTTCATCTGAACAACTTTATAAGGATTGAAATAATGCCATTTTCCCCATCAATACTGACAAATGCTTCAAGTAGAAAATGAATTAAGGTAAATTTAACAATATTTCCCACTTTGAAGTCTCAATTAATAGATTCAGAATCATCCCATTAATGAGATAACTTAGCATCTGTCAGTATTGTGAATACTATTATAAATTTAATTAAATATGCCAACATTAAATATAAAGAAACATATTTTGTAGTATGGAGAATTTGCATATACAGATTGTAGCAAGTAAAGTGCTATGTGGTGGTAAAAACAGCAATTTTGTCCAATTCAGAGTCTAAGGAATAAAAATGTACTCATAATTAGTTGTAATGTATGCATAATTTATAGCTCCACCAGCTTAATGTAGATGGTATTCTACCCCAAAATTAAAACTGTAGTTTTAAAAATATCAAATGTTTTTATTATATATCTATATATGTGTATACATATATATCCATTTAGAATAAAATTACATTTAAATTATAAAGATGGTATTAATTTTAATAAAAATCAATGTGACCCTGCAGGTAGAATACACAGCACTTTCCGGAGTTTTTGAAACCTTTGCAATTTGTGGAAGTCACCTTAAAAATAAGTTAAATATTTATGATGGTGATAATTCTATTTTCATCCTGGTGCTATGATGAAACACTTGGACCAAAAGCAACTTAGGACAGGAAAGGGTATATTTCACTTATCCATTCATTTCATTGCATTTCCTGTGCTTCCTGGACATAATCTACACTGGTTTGAATGAGAAAGGCTCTGCTCCAGTCTTGGCTACTTGAACACCTGGTCCCGAGTTGGCCGTGCTGTCTGGGGAGGTTTGGGTGGTGCTGTGGCCTTGCTGAAAAAAACTACATCACTGGAGGCAGGTTTTAAAATTAAAATCTCATATGACGGTTTGCTTTCTCGGCTTCCTGCTTGGCAAGCTGTGAACCCAAAGCTTACTGGTCCTGCCACCACTCCTGGCATTTGCCATCATGCTTTCCCATCATCCTCTGGTGGACATGTAAGTGAGCCAGTTGCCTTAATCATACTGTTTTATCATAGAAACAAGATGGTAGCTAGTAGACAGTTCATCGATGGTTGAAGGAAGTCAGGGCCAGAACTTAAGGCAGAAACCTGAGACAGGAACCATGGATAAATCCTGCTTACTGTCCTGCTCTCTTGCTCACTCAAGGCTTATATTTTATACAAGCTTTCTTAAACAGCCCAGGATTGCCGGGCAGTGGTGGCGCACGCCTTTAATCCTAGCACCTGGGAGGCAGAGGCAGGCAGATAGCTGTGAGTTCGAGGCCAGCCTGGTTTACAAGAGCTAGTTCCAGGACAGGCCCCCCCAACTACAGAGAAACCTTGTCTCAAAAAACAAACAAATAAATAAATAAATAAATAAATAAATGCCCCAGGACTACATGCACAGTGTTGGAGGATGCCTCTTGGTCATCCCAGCCACCTAGAACCAAAATAACCACACATAAACTATATTAATTAAAACACCGCTTGGCCCATTAGCTGTAGCTTCTTATTGGCTAGATATTATATTAATTTAACCCATTTCTCCTAATCTGTATATCACCACGTGGCAGTGGCTTACCGGCAAAGATTCCCAGCATCTGTCTCCCGCGGCTCCATGGCTTCTCCCTGATTCAGGCTCCTTTCTCTCAGCATTTGTTTAGTTTTTGCTACCTACCTAAGTTCTGCCCTATCAACAGGCCCAGGCAGTTTCTTTATTCATTAATGGTAAAAGCAACACATAAACAGAAGGACCTTCCATACCAGCATAGGAAATGCTGCCAACAGTGGGCTGCATCCTCCTACATCAGCTAAGTCAATTAAGACACCATCACTCATAGACATGTCCCTAGATCAACCTGATAGAGACAATCTCTCAGCTGGGACTCTTTTCAGGTGACTCTAGGCTGTGACAAATTGAGAACTAATGCTAAGTAGGACAGTGGTGCCGATTATTTATAAAATTTGGTATTCTACTTTATGATTGTGCTTGTTTTAACATTAGTTTTGAAAATAATTAATAGAATTTATTTATTTATTTATTTATTTATTTATTTATTTATTTATTTATTTATGTTTGGTTTTTTCCAGACAGGGTTTCTCTGTAGCTCTGTAGACCAGGCTGGTCTTGAACTCACAGAGATCCACCTGCCTCTGCCTCCCGAGTGCTGGGATTAAAGGCGTGTGCCACTACCGCCCGGCTTAATAGAATTTATTTAACATGAATTTCCAACCCCTAAAGCGTTGGGCCTGGATATAGTACTTAAAATGCTTTCCATGAAAGGAGGTGGGAAATAAAAATACGAAGAATAATAGACATCCAAATTATAGCTTTGCTATTTTCAGTGTGGTCACAGGGAACATTGGTATTACGTGGGAATGTGTTGGAAGTACAGTTTCATCTATGCCACAAAGAGTGATCAGAATCTTTATTTTCATAAGATTCGTGGAGCATTTGTATTCATATTAACATTTAAGCATCACTGGTATAAGGGATTTCATTTACAAATGTGTCAATTATACTTTGAGATGTCATGCCACATGGGAAGAATACTTTGGTATATTCTTTCTTACTAATTGGAAAACATATTTTCTCTGCCAAAGAGACAGGAAATTAAAAAAATAAATCTATGAAGTAAAAACATCTAAATTTGGCAAGCATAGAACATTATCATAAAATATAAAATATAATAATAAGCAAGATGGGAATGTGATGATAATTGAAAAATTACTAGTAGAAGCAAGAGCACAATATTCATGAAAATGTTTGCTCTGAGATATTTACATATCAATGATATAAAAACTCAGACTGAGCAGTGAAGACAGAACTAAGCAAACAATACCACAACTGATTTAGAGAAAGATTTTTTGTCAAATAAAAACCATGGTATACAGAAATCAGATGAAAGGATAAATAAGTCTGAATCTATTAAATATATATCACAATATTGAAGGTAACTGTGCAGTTTTACTTAAGAATTCTGCCAAAAACTAGTAACAAATTGTTAGGTATAAACACGACTGAGGCCTAACTAAATTAATGTATGTTAAAACAGTTATTCTAATTATTTTTGCTTACAAATTAATAGCATTAAGTTGTGTAATAATCAAAATCATCAACTGAGAGCAAAAATCAACTGAGCAATAACAGAGAAAATTGCATTTCTTTGGGGCTAATTATGATTACAGTGTGGGAAACAGATTTAAGCAGCCTTGAAAATGTGCTCAGATGTTTTTCAAAATGGCGGCTATATGTATATTTTTAAATGATGGGGAATTTGGAAAGCACGCTATTTTTTTTTAACTAGGAATTTTAAATTGGTACTGGCAAAAAGTCACAATTTCTTATGAGTATGGAGCTGGATAGTTTAGAGTAGGGAGTCCTTTGGATAGAAGCAGCAGTCAGCAAACAATGTTTGTCCTCCAAGTTGTAGTTTGGCTCAGCTCTAGGATCAGCTCATAGGTGTAGAATGGGGCTGAGGGTCATTTTTATAGACCAGTTGGAAGGCTCAGCTGCTCAGATGTTTGATTTAGTGGAGATTTCCTTCCAATTGTAGTGGTATTTCATTTGTGTTTTTTGGATGTGGGAGTCCCCTCTGTGTGCTGTGATTATCATTAATGAATAAAGAAACTGCTCTGGCCTGTTGATAGGGCAGAATTTAGGTAGGCTGGGAGGACTGGACTGAATGCTGGGAGGAAAGAAAGGCGGAGTCAGGCGATGCCATGAATAAGTTACCAGAGATAGATGTGCTGAAACTTTGCTGGTAGGCCACGACCTTGTAGTGATATACAGATTAATAAAAATGGGTTAAATTAAGATGTAAGTTAGCCATTAAGAAGCTAGAGCTAATGGGCTAAGCAGTGATTTAAATAATACAGTTTCTGTGTGTTTATTTCCATTCTGGGTGGCCTGGAAGAAGAAGTGGCCTCCCTCCAACATTTTTAAAATAAAGCTTGCCTAAGAATCAGAAAAGTAAAATAGCCATACTGACCAGCCTTACAGACCAGGCAGCAATGACACACACCTTTAATCCCAGTAGCCACAGTGACACACACTTTTAATCCCAGTAGCCACACTAGCTTGCCATAGAAACCAGGCAGTAGTGGTGCACTCCCTTAATTCGATAATGAGAAAGGATTTAATATTTTAATTCCTTGTTTTATTTTAGATAAATTTCTCTATCTTGTTGTCATGTTCAGCTTGCATGTTTAGTACTTCCTTTGGCTTCTTTCTCTCTAGAGGAAGAGAAAGACAGGGGTATGGAGGAGGGATCACACAACAGTATAGTAGATTTCCATTAATGGAAGATTAGTTCCTTCTGGTCAAGAGAATGGAGTCCCTTTGGCCTGAGTAAAGACATAACATCCCAAGATACCACAAATGAATTAATATGCTGGGCTTGTCAATCATCTGACCAAGGGACCAACCCTCAGTAAGGCAGCACCATCCCTAGGCAAGTGGTCTCAGCTTAGGACATGGTGAAGAAATAAGGGAGAATAATAAACCTTTAATGAGATAATATACTGTCTTTTCCAGAATTCATCTTTCTAGCCAAGTCTCTGTGAGCTGCTCTGCCGCGAAGTTTGGCTGGTCTATCCATCTTTCTGAGTCAGAACTATGTTTTATTTCTTGTTTCTTTCTTTTTGATGCTGCCCAGAGCCTAAGTATGCTTTTCAAGTTCTTTGAATTTCTTTATTCTTCCAAAACTCCCTTCTGTGCTATGTGGCTGCCTGATGGCCATGTGGCAGACCTCCTTGCTGCCTTAATTCAAATGACAAAATAACATGGCTTTTCTTTCTTCCTTCCTTCCTTCCTTTCTTTCTTTCTTTCTTTCTTTCTTTCTTTCTTTCTTTCTTTCTTTCTTCTTTCTTCCTTCCTTTCTTTCTTTCTTTCTTTCTTTCTTTCTTTCTTTCTTTCTTTCTTTCTTCCTTTTCTTACTTACTTATTTAATTTGAATTTCAATTATCTTTTTTGAGACAGGGTTTCTCTGTGTAACAGTCTTAGCTGTCCTAGAACTCACTCTGTAGATCAACCTGGCCTTGAACTCACAGAGACCCGCCTGCCTCTGCCTCCCTAGTGCTGGAATTAAAGCCTTGTGCTCAACACTGCCTGGCTGACATGGATTTTTCATTCCCCTTTTCTGGACAGCTGCTGAGATTCACAGCTTGCCTGTATTGGGAGTTCCTTCCTTTTTAAATGCTAATAAAACAGTTCTCTTTGAATAAACTTTGGCTCTGCTTGATTTTCAAACTTCCTCTGCCTTTTAGTTTTTCAAACCATTCTTGCCTATTCAGACCATATTGTGTATGTGGTTTTGATTTTGAGAATGTGTGTACATGTATGTACATATATAAGCAGAAGACAGTGCACTGAGCCTTCTTTCCTCCAAATTCCCTTGCAAAGGAGTCCCCCCACTGAACTGGAAGCTTACCAGTTTGGTTATGTTGTCTGGAAATCGAGCACCCAGGATCTGTCTGCATGTTACTGTCTGTTAGGGTTGGGGTTATAGGCATTTCTAGTCAAGTCCAGCTTTTTTTTTTATTCAAACATTTTATTTTATTTTATTTTGCTTTATAAATCATACCATTCAAAATTTCCACCTCCTCCCCTCCTCCCATTTCCCTCCCCCTTCCCCCTCCTCCTTCAGTCCGAAGAGAGGATAGGGTACCCTGCCCTTTGGGAAGTCCAAGCCCCCCCCATCCAGGTCTAGGAAGGTGTGCACCCAAACAGACTAGGATCCCAAAAAGCCAGTACATGCAGTAGAATCAAATCCCAGTGCTATTATCATTGGTTTCTCAGTCAGCCCCCATTGTCAGCCACATTCAGAGAGTCAGGTTTGATCAGATGCTTGTTCAGTCCCAGTCCAGCTGGTGTTGGTGAGCTCCCATTAGATCAGTCCCACCATCTCAGTGGGTGGACGAACCCCTCGCGGTCCTGAATTCCTTGCTCTTCTCCCTCTTTCTGCTCTTCAACTGGACCTTGGGAGCTCAGTCCAGTGCTCCATTGTGGGTCTCTGTCTCTATCTCCATCCATTGCCAGACGAGGGTTGTATGGTGATATTTGAGATATTCATCAGTGTGGCTATGGGACAAGGCCAGATCAGGCACCCTATCCTCTACTGCCCAAGGTGTCCAAGGGGGTGTCCCCAGCTGAGCCCAGCTTTTTACATGGGTGCTGGGGATCTGAATTCAGGTCCTCATATATGCACAAGTACTCTTACCCAATGCGCCTGTGTGGGGTCCCTTTTTTCCTTAAGATATGTTGGCTACCAGTCCATATGGACAAAGGGGCAGACACTGCTTTGTATGCAACCTGTGAACGTGACAGAAATAGCCTTCTGGAAGACTGATTCAGTGAGACAGATTTACTCCAGTGTAAAGGAGATAGATAGGATTGGGAACAGTAGCTGGGGAATCACCTAGATTGCATTAAACAGCATGCTCCTAATATAAGCTTCCCAGTGCACGTCTTAGTTATCATCTGTGGAAGCATGGTCTCCTATTGGAACGCTCCTAGCACAATGTCTAATGACCATATGGGCAGCAGTGGGGAAGCATCTGCAGAGAACTGTGTCAAGGGTCATATTAGAAGTAAATCAGGCATCTGGACCTAGAGGCAATCTCCAAATAAGGTCAGGTAGTAAACAGGCTGCCTTCTGCCAGGGAGAATGAGTCCTTTATGTTGCTGAGCTCAGAGGGAGCTGCCAGGCTGTATGGTAGTCTGCAACCTCTGACCAGCAGGGCCTCCCAGCAACCCTGCGTTGAGTTTCCAGTCCTTATCTATGATACTTCTGGACATCTCCATTGTTGCTACCTTTGTCCAAGCTCTAGTCTCTCCCCTGGTTTAGTGAAGCATCCTTCAACTAATACATGCCCATTTTCTATGAAAGTTAAATGTTAGCACAGCAGCCAGACAACTTCTTCTACCTATTTAGACTATTTTTCCCAATGTCTTCTATTCTCATGACCTTAAAATCTAAACGTTGGCACAGTCATTCATGTTGATTTTCTTCTAGATTGTACAGATAGGAGTATGATACCATGGTGACCAGTCACATTGCTTCAGTTTCATTCCAAAGTCTTTGATTTAGCAGAAATTCCAACCCGATGTTGCCATTGCCTTACCTGCCATTGTCAGTCTTACACCTCATGCTTTGCTGTCTTGTATCTATGGTACCATGAGATCCAGCCCATCCACTCTTCAGCACCACTGGCTTATCTTTGGAGACATACTCCATTTGGTGACTCAGCTTATTGCTGGAGTTATAGAAAGTACACTTTCTTCCCAATTCTGTTACACATAATTATTAGCCAGTAATTTATTTCTTTAGTGGATTACTTTTTAATCAGAGTTTGTTTCCAGATAGATTTTCATCTGCCTAAAGTAGGACTTGCCTTTCTGGCTCTCAGTCAATGAGCATTAGAGAAACATAGACCTGTTTGAATATGATTATGAGCAAATTGCATTACAGTGTAATTTTACTGAGTCACAGGCACCATCCCATTTCCATTCAAAGCCCACAATGTTGTTTGTTTCAACCTTTCCAATTATCTCTATTGTGAATCATCCATGTGTACATTAGAGAATTGATTTTGCTACAAAAATAGTCTTTCAAGAGTGACATAGACAGTGGCAATCTCTTATATTCTGATCTCTAGGAGAAACTATTTTCTATGCCTTGTATTGAGATAATACATAGTGTAGAGAGAGTCCGCCTTTTGGGGGCGGGACGGCTCGGGCAAATGTTTACTTAAATTGGGGTGCACAGACGCTGCGGCCCGTTTTCCGTTTCCTGTTTCGGTGCATCGCTGGAACTCCGGTTGCGTGAGTGTGCTATTTACATTAAAGTTGTATCATCTTATACCAATTTGTCTGTATTAATCCGATCCGCCTTCAACATAGATAATATACTCTGCATTTTCTACATAAAAGATATCTTATTCAATATTAACTTCCGTGTAGGTGCTACACGCTGAACATACTTCAGAACAGGAGCTATTTTTAGGGTACCACCAGTTATCTGTGGCTTTTGACTGATACTGGGGTTAAGTGGGGCCCCTGGGGGCTTCAAATTCTTGTGTTCCATATGTGGAGCATTGCAAAAAAAGCAAGAAAATTTATTAAGGAAAGGAGGAGCAGATGGAAGGAAAAAGACAGTTCAGTATCTTAGAATACTCCCAGTGTTCAAAGAGTTTTGTCTCATTTGCATAACATGGACTTTTTCTCGTGCATGCTTTGTCTGTTACATGTGGTTCTACATGTAAGTTCATTTGTGATATGTCTCATTAACATCTTGACTCTCTAGTGAGGGAGAACCTTTATGCCTGTGCTATTGGATAGATTAATTTGCTTCCTGACTGGAGAAGGTAGAGAGGGTGGGGTTTGAGGAAGGGGTGTCCCAGGGTATTTTTCAAATGTTAATCTGAAGGCTTTGTGCAATGCTTTCCATACATCACTCTCCGTCCTTTTGGTCTCCATGTCAACTGTGCTATTTAGACAAAGGCAGCATTCTTTCAGGGAAAACTGCATTATATCATAAGGTTCCATGGCTGGATGAGAGGAGCACGGATCATTCCAGACTTGCATTCACTCTTCTGACGGGGAAGCTTTGGGCAGTGAATGACCTGCACAGTAGTTCATGGTATCTGTAGAAAGGCATTTACCTCTGCCCCCAAGGACCTCAGCACTGTTGATATTTTTCATTTATTCTTTGTAACTAGAGAAAGGACCACAATTCATGGAAAATTCCTGGTAAATACTTATTGAGAATGAAGAGCCCAACTTAGAAATATTTAGATACCATAGTATAGAAATGAATGCATGTGTTTTCAACAACGTTTTTTTTTATCAACAACGTTTTTTTGTTTTCTGGCTGGTGGGCTTAGGGGGAAACTAAAATAGAAGGAAAACAGAAAGTTGTGTGTGTGTTGGGGAGAAGTATCCAAGTATTCTTGCTCTATGAATCAAATTACAAAATTATTTTTCAAATAATGACATAGTATATAATTGTATAATTTCAGTGAAGATTTTGTTAGCTCTCTGATTACCTTCAGATATATATTTCCTTACATATGATAGCATTCTTTGAAATATGAATGATAAGTCATGCTTTAATTTCCGACATCTATTCAGCTGCTTTGTGTGTGTGTCTCTGTGGAGAAGCAGTTAATCTTGTTAGGAGGTAGGACAGACCATCTATTTGATTTTACTGTATTCTTAAAACACTCCATTCCCCCAATGCAGGACGAATCCTTGTTTGTCAATTATGTGCGAAGAGATGTCATTGCAACCAAGTCAGTGTCTCAGAAGAGAAATCAACTCCTTATTCTTTCAAACACTTCCATCTAGTGAGAATAAGGACAGGTTTTTGAGTAGCTTTATCAGTTATTTATCATCCTTCTTTTCAAAATTGAGACACACCAGTAACTTTTCCAGAATATCAACGATGTCCTAGTGGACACAGCACATATTCAACCCAGCTTGTTTCTAATAAGATTCGTTGCAACCATGAAAATGCTGCTTGCTGTAATTGAAAGAGCCTCTACTTCTGTGGTTTAACACCTAGTGGGTAAATTTGTACCAAGGCAACACTTTTAAAAAATATTTTTACTTCATTTATGTATGTATGTATGTATGTATGTATGTATGTATGTATGCATGTGTGTGCACGTGCATATATGTGTTCACATGCATGTCTGTCATGGCCAATGTTTGGTGGCCAGAGGATAACTTGTGGGGGTCCGTTGTCTTCTTCCACTATATAGGTCTTATAGATTATATTCAGAACATTTGACTTAGTAGCAAATACTTTTGCCTAGCAAATGAACCATATTACCACCCATGAGGCAATACTTTATACCCACAAATAACTGAGTTAGGCAAGGATAAGTCAGTACTCTTCCTAGGGGATACACGCTGTCTCTACCAATGAACAATTTTAGCTTAAAAATCTTTCTAAATATATTCATTAGAGAACTATTTTACATAAATGTTTCTACCCAAACTCATCTGTCTCTGTGGCATCAGACTTGTATCATGGGCTGGGTTTTCCAGGGCATCCCTGGAAATATGTGGTAATACCTGTATAGATCTATTTCCATTCTGGTGTCTGCTTGTTAGACACCTAGCATAAGAACCAATAATGACATTTTGTTAGTGGCACATTCCAAGAATTATTATAAAAAATTACGCCCTGGTGCCAATCACCTCAAATAGAGCAGTGTTGGTAACACTTCTAGTGAGAATGACCTTTTCATAGTTTAACCTCATTTCTTTTTGTTCCACCCCCAAGTCATAGATGTACTCTGGAAAGCCCCATCTGCCACATCTGTGTGCTGAGACCTCTAGCCATTGATCCATGTATCATGCTCTAAACTAATCTTCCTATGATGTGAACTCCTTAACTCTAAACCATCACAAACTCTTAATCTTGTCTATGACTCCAACTTCAAGTGCAGCCTGAAGTTAGCCCCAGGGCCCATGAAATCTTTACTCAGTGATAACAGCTGTCAACGGGGGATTTAATTTGATCCTTTAAATTGGAAAACTTCACCAACATCTTTACCATAGTCTAAAGGGATTACTATGTTCTCAGCACCATGCTGATTGTTAAGCATGCCTTATCTCTATCAATTCTTACAGTGGTCCTATCAGGTAAATATGATCACTGCCTTATTTTACAGATAATTCGAAAGCTACTATTTATCAGAGGTCTCACAATGGATGGTGAGACCAAGAAAAGTAATATTGGAAGTCTGCTCTTGCTTTAAATTTTGTATCTTTTTTTCTTCATAATTCAAAGCTTTGTGTCCTTGAGTAATTCATTCAATTGTGGAAAGCCTGAGTATTTCACATCTATAAGAATTTATATCCTTGATTTTCTATAGTTTTGTCGTGTTACATATTATATTATTTAGTTTGTATTATAATACTACAAAGTAGGCATTTCCTTTGTATTATTTACTGCAGTATAACAAGTTTGACTGTGTCATATAATGTCTCAGTTCTCTCAGTTGGTGCATTAAGAGAGTTTTGACAAGGAAAAGGCATAGGGTTATACCCAATGAAGTAATGAGATTGGATCTTGATTACTGATCTTTTAACCGTATCATGACCAATCTGTGGCACTTGTGATGCCACTGTTCCATAATGTATGTCTTGTAGGCAGCAGCAACTGACTAAGTTTGAAGCTCAAAATGAAACTGATAGGAAGTCCCTGTAATGACCCATATTGTCTTTTGAGGAAAGAAACAGTAAAAGTCATTGATTATTTCCTTCTGATGGAATGGAAGCATCTTTGCATTATTCAAGTCCTTAAAGAACATGGTATCGGTTATTTTGTAGTCAAGGTCATTCCATTTCTCTCTCAAATTAGAGGTTTCCTGTCCTGGTTGTCATGACCAGGTACAATTCAGGGCCACTAGACCATTGTTCTACAAATCATTTCCTGACTGAACTTTCCCTTGGCCCTTCTCATCTCACTTATATTCTTTCTCTCTCATTTTTCTTTCCTGTTTCTCTGTCTCTCTCAACAGCATAATTAACACATCTTGCATTTGGAAATGAAATCCTGCAGAGAGCACTATTATACTGCAAATAATGAATGCACCCAGACTGCAGTAAAGTTGCTATGTGGAGTCTGTAATTTAATGCTCTACACATCTGCAATGGATAAGTTAGAAGGAACGATTGTTGAGCTTGCTCCACGATTCCTACAGCCAGGGTGAGTGCTGATGAAAGCAGTTGTTTAATGCATCCCGGCTTCATCTCACTGCAATAATGAATGTAGACATTAGAAGGGTGTCCACCATCTTCCAGAATGCAAAGGGATACATTTCCACAGAGTTCCAGAGATCTGTTTATACACAGTACCTGCTGAGTTCAAACAACTCAGGGATGCTGTAATTATCAAGGTGTATAAAAGGAAATTAGAAATGTGCTTTCTTCAGAAAATTCATCCAAAAGAAATGGGCCAAGTGCGTATTTGTGTAAAAACTGGGTCAAGTTAATCATGTAATCTCAATTATTTTACAAAATTCTTTTTACTACATAATTTTCTGAGTCAACATAAAATTTACCTTTCTCATGAATTTTTAAAGATATAAGAATCAAAATGATTTCTATAATCATTATATTTTACTCCTTGTGTCTAGAAATCCATGTTCCTAAAAAAATGCAGAATGAAAAAGAATAAAATCAACAGAAATAAAAAAATCCATCCAAGCCTCTATCAATAATGTATTAGAGCCTAGTAATTATGGTTGGATTTCTTTAAGATGACCAGAGTAATGCGAACACTACCAGAAACACTGTCCATAGAAGATGGGTGTATCTGTCTCTGCATGTCTTTAGGGGGAGGGAAATGGGAGGCGGTGGCGGGGAGGAGGCAGAAATCCTAAATAAATAAATAAATAAATAAATAAATAAATAAGGAACCCCATGGCCTCTTCATATGGTCCAAAACAGCGCAAGGTAGATGTTCTTCCTTATCAATATTCTCAATATAACTTTATAAGCAGAGGGATGAAAGAGAGAAAGAAACCTTTAGTTTTCAGCTCACACATAATACATTATTTTTCTTCTTGGTGCAAACAAATGGAATTGATTTAAAATGAAAAATAATAAAACTGTTTCACAACTGATTGGAAAGAAGTCTATGTGGCACACATGCACAAGCAATTGGTCTTTTACTAATTGTCGGCCATGTGGTTCAATGTGTGGCTGTAGAATTTACCACACCCACTGAATCAACTCCTAAAAATCCCCCTCTCATTAATTTTATGTTTTCAATCCAGGTGAGTTTTTCAGATAGCAGTTAGCCACGATGTACTTATATAGTTATTTGTTCTATTTCATACCTCCATCTAATCCATCATGTCTTCTTAAAAAAAGAAGGAATAATAAATACAGCTAATTTTGTCAAATCAATAGTAGCACACATGTATGTGCACACAGATACAGAATAATGTTTTAGCAGTGAATTTCATACACGAATATGGCAAAATAAAAAGCAAAAATAAGTAAAACAAAAAAGTGATCATCTAATTGGTGAATAAATAATCAGGCATTGTGACAATACAGTTGCCAGAGAAAATGGAAAGCATTGCTCTATTTATAATATAAAAATTTTATAGTATCTGAAGAAATGCTCCAAAAAAAGGCATCTCCAAGACACTTTCAGCTTGTATATTTCACAATAGTAGACCTAGACAGCGTTATAAAAGATCACATATTGAATATAGGGCATAATAAAACAAATAAAATTTATCTTCATGTTATGTGGCTGATACCATTCATATACAACCACATCTTTGAAAGTCTTTGAAGCCACAGGTGCTTTGTTCTTCCATTCTTCCACCTAGCCATCATATGCGGCTTCACTATTCAGTGTGTGTTTGTGTGATGCTCAACTCTAAATGTCAACATATTTTTTATAAAAGGATTTATTTTATATTTATAAGTCTTTGCCTACATGTATGTATTGTACCACATGTATGTCTATTGCCTGCAGAGGCCAAAGAGAGCATCAGAATCCCTAAAACCTGGGTTATGATGGTTGTGATCTTCAATGTGTATATTGAGATAACATGGGTTCTCTTCAAGAGCAACAAGTATCCTTAACTACTGCAGAATCTCTTCAGTCCCTCTTATTGTCAACTTGATACAACCTAGATTGACCTAGGACGTGAATTGTGTACTTTGAGTTGGCCTATGGGTGTGTCTGTGGGGGACTGTCTCAATTCAGTTAACTGATGTGGGAAGACCTAGCTCACTATAGGTGGTATCAGTCCCTAGGCAAGAGATTCTGAACTCTCTGAGAGTGGAGAAATCATGAACAAGCAAGTACACATACAATCATTTCTCTCTGCCCTTGGGCATGATGTGAATAGCTGTCTTGAGTTTTTGTCTTGGCTATCCTGCAGTGATGGACTGGAATTGTAAGCCAAATAAGCCATTTTTCTCCTAAGTTGTTTTGTGTAAGAGAATTTCATCACAGGATCAGACATGAAGTAACACAGTTTGTATCCTTTCGTCTATCTGTTTGTTTTGAGACATACTAGACTTATCTCAAACACAGAGGTTCCTTGCCTCTGCCTCTCAAGGGTGTTATTAAAGGCACGTGCCACCACACATAGCATCAGTTTTCATTCTTAAATATGGATTATACTGCAAGAACATAGTACTTTCTGTAGTACCTTTCACAGAGGTCACCTCCACTGTTGACACACTTGGTTGAATATACTAATGCTCCCCTCCTTACCACAGGGACCACCATCATTGGCACACTTGGTCAAATAGACTAATATTCCCTTCTTTTTTAACCAAAGCAACAGACTTCCCCACCCCTGAGAGGTAGCATGAAAATAATATCAAGTAGATATCAATGTGTTATCCTATGTTCAGACCTTCTTATGACCTTGTTCAGACAAGAGGATGTGAATTTAGTGTTTGAAGAGTGTGAGACTCTTATTTTTCTTTTTTTGCTGTTCTTCTACAGCATCTTTTGGCTTATGTTTGGCATGCTTCATAATGTCACTATGTAGAATATGGTCAATTTAATAGGAAAGGTGAAACGTGAGCATAATTAGGGAGAAGAGGGAAAACCATTTAAAACATTTTCAAATTATGAGCCTCAGAATCCCACTCTCTAATTCAAAGCAAGAGCCTGTAGATGACAGTGTGAACATGCCTGCTCACATTGTGTCTGATGGCTGTGTGAACCTGTCTGCTCACACTGTCTCTGATAGTTGTGTGACCATGTCTGCTCACACTGTCACTGATGCCTGTGTGAACGTGTCTGCTTACACTGTCACATGCTGGTGTGAACATTTTTGCACACACTAGCTCTGATGCCAGTCTGAACATGTCTGCTCACACTGTGATGGCTCTGTGAACATGTCTGCTCACACTGTCTCTAATGCCATTGCTCTTTTATTTGGGCAAATAGGAGATTAGGTTTTTAGTCTGAATGTCACAAAGGTGTGGCTGGTGTGCAGGCTTAGCCTTAGTCTACATGACTACATAAGCTCAAAGCTCCACTATCTTTCCCATCTCTGAGGAATACCCTTTCTTCTGTAAGTATGACTTTTTAGAGTGTATTATTTTTTCTCCAAGTTCGTGTCTTTTTATTTTGTTGTGTAACACACAAAGTATAACCAGTGACCATGGGTGGGGAGGCGGTCTTCAGAGAGTCTATTATATGAAAGACTTTTCAAAGAAAAGTATATCATTTTCAGAAAAGTAGATATCAATAG
Source organism: Microtus ochrogaster (assembly GCF_000317375.1). Lineage (NCBI taxonomy): Eukaryota > Metazoa > Chordata > Mammalia > Rodentia > Cricetidae > Microtus > Microtus ochrogaster. The sequence goes on from NC_022014.1 coordinate 67,073,585, forward strand.
AGACAAATTATTAAGCAAATTAAGTAAATCATACAAAGACATGTGGCAGGTTTTCACTCTTTGTGAGATCCTGTATTTTAGACAGATACTTAAAATCACACACACACACACACACACACACACACACGGCATGACGTAGATGCAAAGACATTTCTGGAAAGAAAAGGAAACTAATGTGTATGGAGGAGGAGAAATAGGGGAACAATGTATCTCTTACATTTAATACTTCCATGAAAGTGTCCTTGTGTAACCCAGTACACATTGCAATTAAAACTATATCGATGGCTTAAAAAAAGGACTTACATGGCTACTGGCACAAAGGACCACCTGAATCATTCATTTTGAATGAATTTTTGATCTGATTATTAGAGGAATATATTCACGTTTTACACTAATTTGAAGGACACCCCGTAAGAGTACATAACGAAACAAAACCTCTGAGATCAAATATGTCCAATGATGCTTTTTAAAGCAAGGGCATATGTTGTTTCAGCAACCATTCTGGGTTCTCTTTGGAAATATTTCCCATAGGTCAGCAGGTATAAACATTGATAAACTAAGGGAACCCGTACAAGTATATCCATAAGAAATTCATGCAAGACTTCAAATGTGTTGTGAAACAGTTATTGCAGCATGTATCATTTCTCTTCAGACAGACATCTGTCATGTTGTAATGGCCAGAATTTACATGATGCTGGATATTTGAAAGAACAAGGGAATTTATCTCAGACTTGCATGTGAACGATATCACAGCAGTGTCTGCCCATCTGTAGAGAAGGCCTCGGGTCACATGAAATCCCCCTGGCTGGGAATGCATTCAGAAGAGCTCACATGTATAGACAGGAAGCAAGAGAATTGAATTTTACCTTAACCTGGTCTAGTAAAAACCATTTGTGTTAGAACTGTCACACTGCACAGTTTTAGATTGGATCTCCAGAAAGGGTGATTACGCCAAGACCCAGAATGCCTCTCCTGAGCTAAATTTTTTAAAGGACCTGCAATCTGGCATTATACTGGTAATCTGTGACCAAGCTTACAACTTCTAAGAAACAAATCAAATCGTGCCTAACTCACAGTACATATACAATGAAAAAGAAATGCTTACTTTTGATATTAATATGATAAAATTCCTACACCAACGCAAGAACATATGCAAAACTTTAAAACACATGGAATTTGAAGTTAAACACAAAACATTCATGCTGAACTGCTTCATAAGTATAAAGTTGCAAGGCGAAAGTAATCTATATTGTGCCTGCTGTATTAGAAGCCAGTCACACATAGGACAGCTGCAGGTGGAGATGAAGAGGCGTCTATGAGACTAGAAGGTTGTCTTAACCATTGAATTCTCTTCTGTCTTAAAATCTTTGGGATCACCTCAAATTGCTGCTTCTTCTAGAGCTTTGGGAGGAGCCAAGACTCTCCACTCTGCTCCTCTCTGGTAAATAGAGAATATGAAACAAGTAGGTGCCCTCTACTGCATCATTTCATGGCGAGTAAGTTGGTCAATTGCTTTGAGTACTACATGTTGGGAGTCCTTTAATGACTTGGCAGCAAATCAAAGCCACAGGATAGGGAGTCACTGCAGGCAGTGTAGACAATGAAAACACAGTAGTCCAGCTCTCAGGATTTTACACTCTTTGCCCTTTTGTCTATGTCTTTTAGTGTGCCCTTTTGTCTATGCCTTTTAGTGTGAGGGTGCTTTGGATCTTCACTGTGGATTGACTTCAATCTGTGTGAAAATGTTCAACAAGGTGCGAACAGGCAGGCATAATGGCAAACAGAATGATTGGCATCTTCAGATGGTAGTGAATGTGTGCCTGTTTGCAGGTTTAAGCTCAGGTCTTCCCTGCTCCCTTGGATTAACTGTCTTCATTTTCCAGTGTCAAGGCACTCTGCTGCTACAGTCCTCTTGTTGGTGGCTGTCCATCCACCCATCTCATCATAAACACTGTGCCTTTCTGGCTTTCTCTTCCAATTGCAGTCCTGGATAGTATCATTCAGTACTGCTCCTCAGTCTTATATCTCAAATGTTTTGGTCCTGGTTCTCACTGGGATGTCTTTAGTACCAGAGTGGCTTGCAAACTAGTAAGTTTTAAAAAGATAATCTGTGAATGAAGAGCTTAACTTTAAAGAACCCCCATTTCCTCGACTTTGAAAGGGATATAATAATGTTGATCTGAAATGATTTAGCAGTTGATACGTTGAGAGTGGTAGCCTGGAGCTTGGCAGACTGGAAAGCACATGAAAAGTGGACCACATCTCATTATTTCTAAGATGCGATTTCCTCTCGGCCACTGGTTTTATCTTCTCTGAAGTACAGATACAATTTTTAATTAAGAGAATGTCATAGATTAATAATCTGCATTTTCTCTTTTTAGCCATACATATGTAATTGGTGCACATTAGCTTTGATGAAATATGGAGGTTCCTTTTGGTCCCCATTGAGAATAGTTGGGTCTTTGATAGTTCTAAATTTTAACCTACATAGACAGATATTTAATGATGGTATTTAAGAAAAATTGCACTTAATAAAATAACTCTGAAGTAAAATTAGCCTAAAGTAATAACATAAATGTGGTCTTTCTATCAGTGTATGCACCTTCACCTTGACAGTGGTTCTGTAACCAAATTTTATATTTTCAGACATACTTATATCACAAAAAGTTAAGTAATTTGTACACAATACACAGTAAGTTATAAAGATAAAATCCCTACTGCCCAAGATAGTATGTATATATGAAAATACAAAAAATATCTTTAAAATTAATGAATATAAATACACACATATTTAAAACCTATTTTAAGAGCAATTATTAACAAAATTGAAATACCACCATAGTGGAGAAAATGACAAGCACCTCCTGGCAGTATGTTTTTGATGTGGGTATTCCCTCTATTGGCTGTGAGTATGTTTTATTAACTTTGGTTAATAAAGAAACTGTTTCAGTCAACCGCTTAGCAGAACAAAGCCAGGTGGGAAATCCAAACAGAGAGATAAAGAGATGTAACTGGCGGACAATGAGGACTACTGAGAACTCAAGAACAATGGCAATGGGTTTCTGATCCTACTGCACGCACTGGCTTTGTGGGAGCCTAGGCAGTTTGGATGCTCAACTTGCTAGACCTGGATGGAGGTGGGGGTTCCTTGGACTTCCCACAGGACAGGGAACCCTGATTGCTTTTTGGGCTGAGGGGGGGGGACTTAATTGGGGGAGGGGGAGGGAAATGGGAGGCGGTGGTGGGGAAGAGATGGAAATCTTAAATAAATAAATAAATAAATAAATAAAATTAAAAAAAAAAGAGATGTACTGGGAGGCTGCTTGTTTGTTCCCAGCTGCCTAGACTCGAAATAACCACCCAGAAACTATATTATTGAAATCACTGTTTGGCCAATGACTTAAGCATATTTCTGGCTTACTCTTATATCTTAAATTAACCAATTTCTATTAATTTATATTTATCATGAGGCTCGTGGCCTACTGAGAAAATTCCAGTGCATCTTTCTCTGGAGGTGGCTACATGGTAGCTCTCTTAACTTCTTTTCTCCCAGCATTCCATTTAGTTTTCCCTGCCTAGCTCTGTTCTGACCTGCTATTAGCTTAAAGAATTTTCTTTATCCATTAACCAATAAAAGCAACACACATACAGAAGGAATTTCCATGTCAGAGAGAAAGTAAGTAGAGTCAGAGAGGTACCATGTAGCTGTGAAAGGAGAACGATGCCAGATCCTATCAGTAGGTCAAAACCTCCTGGTGATGCTTAGCTTAATAGAAACAGGTTAATTTAAGATATAAGAGCTAGCTAGAAAGACACCTAAGCCATTGGCTGAAACAGCTTCTTCAATAACCAATGATAATAAAACATATTTATATCATACAGAGGGGAATCTCACATCATGTTTTGTAAAGAAAAAAATTGCATTTTTTATTTGTGTTATGTTTAAAAGGAGAAAATAAATTTTAGTTCTTGTGTAGATTTCAAAGTTGAAAGAATCAACATTATATGGCTAGCAGGCATTCCCAGAATATTAAAGGAGACAGAATTGTTTAGTTTGGAAATTACATGGGGGAAGTCATCAAATACAGAAAACTGGCGTTTTAGCATTAGAAGAAATTAAGACTATTAAGGGAAGCCGGGAACTAAATGCAAGCCATAAAATATTATGTGCTTTTAAGTGGGCATGAATGACCTCAACAATATATCACAGCAATGACTTTTAATGTGGTAATTTGTACACAGTTTTTATATAGGCCAATAGCATCTCCCAAAACCACAACTCCACAGATGCACTTTTATGCAAATCAAACAAATATGGAAATTCAACTAGGTACAAAGTAAATCTACAGTGGCAGTAATTATTATGAGCCATCCATCCACTTGCACACTGTTACAGAGGTAGAAACTCTTTAATTTAAAACTATGATAAAGAAAATAAAAATGAGATATAATCATAATCATAAAGAAATAGCATGTATATGTAAAAACTGGAAAACATTTCTGAGAGACTTCTAGAAAAAAAGTCAACTTAATCGACAACGCATTTGAAAATGATGGAAACATATGCATCAATCAGCACTTCTGCATGATTAGTATTTTTTTGACAAGCTATGAAGGTTAGCCTCAAATTTGCAATCCTGTGACTTGGCTTTGCATGTGCTGGGATTATAGGCATGTGCCACTGCATCTGACTCCATTTTTTTTTTAAACTTAATTGATTGAAAATTAAACTACATAGAAAATCCACTTTCTAAGTGAAAGGTGAGAAAGTCCTTTGGGATTCCTGCTTCACGAAAGAGTCTGCTAGACATTCTGCAGGACACAGGAGAAAGTGACTGACAAACTGCCAGTATAGGAGGAACTGTCTTTGATAGTTCCTGCTTCATGAAAAAGTCTGCTGGATACTATAAGCCTGAAGGCTGAAGATGGATGCTCCAACATTACAAAAGAACTTTGGGTGACTGTTCAGGCAGCAAGGTGTCTCTGTCAATTCTAGAATTTTCGAGTTGCTTACAATGTACTTTCTGTTTACTTAGATAATATTATATCCTTCTAGAGTCTTTGATGGAGTTAAAGAATAGATGTTATAGTTACAGTTTTTCCTTAGTTATGATAAAAGATAAAGTAGATATAAATATTGTAACTATAATTCTTGCTTGATACCCATTTTGTTATATGTAATTTTTTTATATTAAAGTTAAAATTTTCCATTTTATTTAGGCAGAAAAGGGGAGGTGATGTGGGATTCCCCTCTGTATGATGTGAATACCATTGGTTAATAAAGAAGTTGCCTATTGCAGTGCAGAATAGGTCAAGGCAGGAATTCCAAGCAGATAGAGGAGGAGAGAAAGAGTCAGGGTACACCATGTAGTCACTGCAGGAGACAGATGCACTGGAATCTTGCCGGTAAACCACAAGCCTCGTGGTAAAATTTATAATATTAGAAATGGGTTAATTTAAGTGTAAAAGCTAGCTAGAAATATACTTAAGATATTGGCTAAACAGTATTGCAATTAATATAGCTTCTGTGTGATTATTTCAGGTCTGGACAGCTGGGAAATAAACTAACAGTCTCCGACCACATCTAAGAAAGGATTTTATCATCAGAACTCCATAGCCTGATAAAATAAGTGAAAAAATAATCATAAATATTGAAACCATACTACATAGAAACTTACAGGAAAAATGACAGTATAGACAAAGTGGAGAAAATACTTCCCGAGTATTAACTGTAATGGTTGTCAAAATGGAGATTGCAGAACAAAGAAACTGGAAACTTTGTGATACCTCATTATATGAAAATTGCCATGGGAACACTGACTCCAGTGCATTCTTGGAAGATACTGAGAGCTCAGATAAGTCTGCATGGTTCTTAGTGGAAAGAGTGATGCAGACGATTAAGATGGGAGGTTGTCAGTGGTGGGGGTTGTGACAGGGGGATGCAAAGGAGAAGGCAATACAATTAAGGAAAAAATTGCCTAAAAGGAGAAATGTTTTCTAAATATTACATGAAAAGTGTTTAAGAAAAGTTTTATGCATAGAAACAAATCATTATTTAAAGTCTGTGCAGAAAGTAAAGATGAGATGAGAACACATGAAAACATTACTTAATTTTGTAAAAGATTTATTTATTTTTACTTATGTATTTGGTGTATGGGTTTTCTATAAGCATGTGTATTTGTGAAGCACCCATGTACAGTCACCAAGGTCAGAAGACGGTGTCGACTCTTTTGAAACTGGAACTACAGAGGTTGTACCTGATGAGACATCTCTACTTATTTCAGAGATTAGCAATAATACAGAATGAAGTGTTGTCATGATTATTCCTATTACTTTTGCTTTATGTTATAACAGGGTCTGGCAAAGCACCACCCAGTTTCTGTTTTTGCAAGTCAAGTTTTATTAGACACACATCTATGTCTGTTTATTCAGTTATTTCAGCCAGATTTTTGCCCTTTGACTGAAGATAGAAGGTGTGTAATGGAGATTGTGCAACAGATAAAGCTTAATATATTTATTCTCTGCATGCCAAGATAATTCATAAACTTTGGGTTCCAATTTAAGTCAGCATATGTTTATTGAGCCAAGGACATAGTGAGATTATCATTCTACAGTGAAAAATATGAAAAATACCAAAACCAAGGTATAAATGAAGGTTTATAAAGAAGCTGCTTTAGGGGGACTGGGAAGATGGCTCAGTAGGTAAAATGCTTACTCTACAAGTATGACCTAAGTTCAGATCCCAAATATCCATGTAAAGACTGGTGCTGCAGTGTGTGTCTGTAGCCACAACACTGGAAGATAGGCAGAGACACTGGAAGATAGGTGGGTTGAAGAGGCTCACTGGACAGCCAGTCTAGCCAGAATGGTTAGGTCCAAGCTCAATGAAAGACCCAGCTGAAAAACAAAGTTGAGATTGAGGAATATGCCCAAAGTCTGGCTTCTGCAAGTACTTCTAAAAGTTAGCATAATTGTTGTAGGAGGCAGCTTGATTGTCCTGGCTGCCCAGAACCGAAATAACCACACAGAAACTTGTATTAATTACAAGTTTGGGGGTGTTCACGGAGACCTTTCGGGAGGTCTTGGTCCATCAAACCACATTAGTCCATCACCATGAGGTTGTGGCCTACTAACAAAGTTTCAGTGGATCTGTCTCCGGTGGAGCTTTATGGCTTCTTTCCGACTCCACTCTCTTTTCTCACAGCATTCAGCTTAGTTTCCCCCAACTAAATAACTTGCTACAGGCCAAGCCAGTTTCTTTTTTCATTAACCAATTAATGCAACACATAGACAGAAGGGCCTCCCATACCACACAACTGCACACATATGTACATACATAAATGCACTCAGGGAAAGAGACAAATGGCTTGACCAGTAAGAACAGGAACATCGTTTCTACTGAGACTGAAAAATCATATAACTTACAGTCAAAGTGGGATTTTACATCATCATCATCATTTCCAAATAGAGTCTCTACCCCAAACTTGCCTTGAACTTCCTATTGTGCTGAGAATGACATCACACTGATTCCTCTGTTTCCACAGCCCAAGCTCTGGGGTAGTAGACATAAACCAGCAGACCAAGGGTGCTTAGATCAAATACAGATCTTTGCATACTCTTTGCAGATCTAGGCAAACACTCTAGCAACCAAGATACATTCATTACCCTTCCTAGTATAATCTGAATTCAGACCCAAATGTTCAGATTTAAAATTCCCATTTTTGGCTACCTTTTTGGCATTGCTATCCCAGAAGACTATCTGGTGAGTTACCTGCTAAGGGTGTTTAGGAAACTAGAGAAGAAAGAAAATCAGAGTAAAGAAAACAGTGTAACCCAGTTAGAGAATATTTTAGGTAGCAAATAAAGAAAAAATATTAGTGCAAACAATATGAACAGTGCCAAGGTCATCTAATTTAAGAATAGAATACCTGGTGGTCAAAGACTTTTTTTTAAATAAAAATCTATTTTCAATTTAAATCTTTTTAAATCAAAAAGTTTTATAGCTCATATTTACTCTAAATTTCTTTCCTTGTTTAAATAATCTTTTAGGTCATCTATATTCTTTCATAGTATTATTGCAAACATTTATCATGTCAGTTTTAGGGGTCTTTTCTGGGTACCAGGTCACAAATGCAAAGGAACTCTCAAGAAGGCATCTATGTGCACAGCAAAACCTTCCTAAGTAGCCTGTGTTAGGTGCTAAAGAGATGCCTCCAAAAGTTCATCTTGGAAATGTTCAGAGGAGAGAGAAGTTTCTCAGGAAGAGTTAATTGTGGAGCTAAAGATAGTGATTGTATTCTTGAGGAAGAAATCACTGTTTGCTAGGCTGCAAAATTCCTACTACAGATTCATAGTTACTTTTCCAATGTTATTGAGTTCCGCAAACCAAAATTGGATTGTTTACTAGTCTTCTTCCTTTCTTGCATACCTCCCTCCCTCCTTTTTTCTTTCCTTTTTTATTCTTCATCCTTCCCTCCTCCCTTTCTTCTTCCTTCCCTCCTTTCTTCCTTTTTCCTTTCCTTCCTCCCTTCCTCCCTCCTTCATTCCTCTCTCTTCCATTCCCATCCCTCCCTCCCCTCAATTCTCTCTCTCTCTCTCTCTCTCTCTCTCTCTCTCTCTCTCTCTCTGCAGAGTTGCAGAGTCTTTTTATGTATCCCATTCTGGCCTCCAACTTGTTTTTTTTTTGTTTTTTGTTTTTTTTTAATTTTTTTTTTTATTGAGAAAAGGAAAAAAAACAAGTTTCCACCTCCTCCCAGCCTCCCATTTCCCTCCCCCTCCTCCCACCCTTCTCCCCCTC
>NC_022014.1:67084976-67112650 GCF_000317375.1 Microtus ochrogaster
GTTTCTCTCCATTTAATTTGATGTTAGCTGTCGGCTTGCTGTATATAGCTTTTATTATATTTAGGTATGACCCTTGTATCCCTAATCTCTCCAACTTGTATTTCTCTTACCTAAGCCTCACAAAAATCTGGGATTATAAGGATGCTCTAATTTGACAATCTTATTTTCTTGTCTGCTAACATTTTAATTTTACTTCTTTTAGTCAGATTAAAAAATAGAAGAGTGAGCTTTACAAGAGTTCTGGACTGTCTATGGACTTTTTCACATCGGGGAAATCATAACATTTGTTTACATCATTATAATCAATTTCTTTTATGTGGAATAAGCATAAAGATCAATACAGAAAAAAACTAGCCATTTTCACTGTTGATATCTGTACATCCCTCCCAAATGGACTTATCTCCAGTCTAGAAGATATATAACAGATTGGGCTGGTTTCAGTAGCAGTCTGTCCTGTTTGTGCTTCCCTCTGTGTCCCAAGGGACTGTAGAAAGCAACTATAAACTGCATTCATAGATCCTCTTGCCGATTCAGCTGATTTCTGAGGAAGGTTTTTGCCAGTGGGAGACACTGAAAGAAACTGAAAAATATGAGAAAAGATGAAGCCAGATGCCACTGCTTCTAGTGTCCTTACGAGAAGTCTCAGGTCCTGCTCAGATGGCAGATTGCATGAGATGTGGTGGCTACAGGCAATCTGAATCAGCCAGCTCACAGCAGATTGTCTTTCTGCTCTGGCTTGGGTGGGGACAGCAGACATAGCAACCAACGAGCCAGTAGACTCACAAGAGCGCCTCTGGTGGCCTAGAGGTCCTGCCATGACAGTGATGATGGCACTGGCTGTCTGTAAACTCAAAGTGGCTTCTACAAGGGATGAGATGCTAGCTTTCTGCCAGGGATAGGAGGAAGATCTGAGCATGCTAGCAGAGGGTGCTTCAGGGACCACAGTTCCATCAATTAGAGACTGCGTTAATGCAATTTTATAAATATAACAGCTTCCTATTGTTAGTGTCTCTAGCTAAACTAAACTTTCCCTCCCTTTCTTTTCTCCCTAAAACTCTGGAAATGATACATTAAATTGTCTCTGCTTAAAATACCTGAAGCCGTTTCTCTGTTGTTTTCCTTTAGTGGACACTGATTGTAGGTTTAAGCGTCTGTATAAACCTTGACTTTTGGGACTGGAAGTCTTGAGGCAGAAGGTTTCAGGTTTAGTTTAATCCCTCACATTTCTCTTTATGAGATGTCTCTGAGATGTATTTAAGAATCTGAAATTTGATTCCCTGTGTTCGATGCCTTTCCTGGTGTATTTTCTGCTGATGGCTTCAAACAACATTAGAGTTCAGGAAAGCTGAGGTGTAGGAGGGACAGAAGTTGGTGAACATTGCTGGAAGATCCCTGCAAACTTTCGGGAATGACTACTGACAGCATTGAGTGGAAGCTTTCGAATTCGCAATGCGAACGGCATGAATTCACTCATGATTCTGCATTTAACCTTTCCACTTATTTCCATAGAATTGCCACTTTGTTTTTAGAAATAAAACATTAACAGATTAAAAGGCTGTTGGTTAAGTTAGAGTCCTGGACCTTCTTCATTAAACCGTTTGGAGGTGCTTATCAAAGGGCAAGTTATTGTACATATATAGTTATTTGATGTATGAAGGTATTATTAATATATGTGGATATATGTACATCTATGCATAATATATAAGGTTTTTATGTATATAATATGATTCCCAAGGACTGAACACACACACACACATTCACACACGCACACTTATTCCTGGAACTTGTCTTGTAGCTATGAATCAAGAATCTGGTTTTGGCACATGGGAATCTACATATAACAGTTATCTCTTGTGAGTTTTGTCCATCTCAAGTTTGAGAACCAACATTAGAGAGGATAGATAATTTTCTCAGGGCCAGAGTAAAAAAGATAGCACTTGAGCTTGATAATCTGACTTGAAATTTTGTGTATTTTCCACTCACCCCATGGATTCTCACTCTCTAAGGCAGCCTTAGATCATAGAAGACAGATACTTACATTGAAATTCATAGTAGTAACAAAACTGCAGTTATGAAGTAGCAATGAAAGTGATTTTATGGTTGGGTGTCAACACAATAAGAACTGTATTAAAGGATTGCAGCATTAGGAAGGTTGAGAACCATTGCTCTAAAAGAATGAGTGATTGAGAAGAGGTGTGTGGTCAAATGTTATAATCTATTATCTTAGTATTTCACATTCTCTGGATCTTAAAAATAATCAAGGCATTTTAACTAACTTTCTTATTTACAAAACATAGTATGTTTGATATATGCTTTGTGTTCAACATTGTTCTTATTACTCCTGCATATATTTCTTCTCTTGTAAGTGATAGAATAATTGATATGACCCATGATAAACTCACATTGATGGTACACTTCACCTCTATCTCCTGCATGTCTATCTAATCCTGAGCGGGAGAACAACCTTTTGCTAACTCCATTTTTCTGACAATATGATTATGACTTGCTGTTTTAACCTTTCTGCTATTATTTCATCATTGAATTAGGCAACTTTGATTTGCTTCAACATAACCAATGTTTCATGAGCATCCTTTTTTTCCATACTGTCTTGTGCTCTGTGCGAGATATGAATTCTTCAAGCCCCTACTATGCGTCTCTGATGATGAGGTCAATAGAAATCATCCTCTCATTTTAAAAATTGTCCATATTGTCAGTAGATGACTCACTTTTAACCATGAGGAACACATCAAAAATGCCAGGCAAAGAAGCTGAAGCTCCCCAAGTAAATGATGAGTGACACTAAATTGCTAGGAATTTCTCCTTATGACTAATGCACCCCTTAGAAATGAACCTCGATACAATTCTTTGTCTTTCTCGTTTTTTACGGCATAAGCATAGTCTTTGTATAATGAGGTTGTATAGTCTAGTATAGTGCAGGAATGTCTTATCTCACCATGAAGATGGGCACAGAGCCTTAGGCTCACAGCACTTTGGGTGATCTGAGGAATCCCTGTACTTAAGATGCTCAAGACAATTTCTGTTTCTCAATATCTCTTCAAGTGTGAGCTGCTTTAAAATGGATAGCCGGGCTGCCGGGAGGCATTTTAAAATGCAGGAACAAACTTATAAACCATTTAGTAAACATTTCAACACATTTATGTGCATGTGGGGGAGAATAAAAATTAAAATAAGACCGGGTTTTACTTTGCTTTTATGCTGTTAACTATCTGTGTTCCTATAAATATGCCAATCAGTAACTATAGCATAGACTTTTCTAATGGTCACGAATAAGGATTTGTGCTCTCGGGTAATGAGGAAGATGAGGAGGATGAACACAGCAGGTCAGTATCTTTTATATTTCTTTATAGTTTAAAATATTCCTACAAGCGTTTGCGCATTTAAGTCCCATGATAACTTGATAAGATGAAAAGACTTAGCAATGTTGACAATTCATGATTTGCCCATGATTCCAAGCTTTTAGTACACAGATTTAGGCGAAATGCAGGTTTTACCATTTTATATTTTTGAATATTTATTCTATATTTCAAGATAAAAGCTGAGTGAATGCTATCAATATGCTTCTTGACTATGAAGAGGCTTTTCTAAAACATAACAGAGTCTGCTTGTCCAGCTCTCAGGATCAGACCCTTGAATCCATCAACGGAAGCCTAGGCACACAACTTAGCTTTGTTCACTTGGCTTTTTACTTCAATTAATAGGGCACCCTGTGCTGCTGTAAATAAACCAACGTAAGAATTCCTAGCCCATATTCAAGTGTGATTGATGATTATGTGAGATTATTATGAAAATAATAAGTTAATTTCATTAATTAGTCAATAACATCTCGACTCAGTTCTACTAATTGGAAAATGAGCTCAGAAATGATAGCCAAAAATAAATTACACCAATATAGTCATACTGTTTGGGACCTAGTTAAAGGAATTAAACATTTAAATCATTATGCTTTCTAATAAAGCACCATCCTAGCTTGCCCTTAGAGAAAACACAGCAAGGAGAGAGAAAACACCGCAAGGAGAGAAATAGTGCTTGGCTTTCAAGCCAGTTGTCTTAGAGGGCGATAGAAAGAGGAGGTGAAGGAGAGGGTTGAAAGGAGGATGCTTTGAATTCTAAAATCATAATCTATTATGTCTGAGTAATAAAGGTGTTTAACAATTAAGTTTCTGGAGAAAAATATGAAGCTGAATAATAGGGCTGCAAATTTTATTTGAAACCAGTAAGAGATTTTCATGCAAATATTAATGAAAACGAAGGTCAGACCTTTCTTCTCTTCTGCCAGCTGACTTGAAACAATAAAAAGTTAGAGAAAGCATTAATATTCTTCCACAGTTAAATTAAGAAGTACTTTTACTCAGTATTAAGGATATTTGTCAATAGTAGATATAGCAGGTAAATATGGTATGCGGTTCAAAAGTAATGTTCAATCCCATATGGCAGTATGTCTAGAGACGACTTTAAATTAATCTATTACTAATCTCTCTCAGAAAATTCAGCTCCTCCATTTGTACTCTGTTCTATCTTAAAGGGTCACCTCTGTCTTCTCAGAAGAATGCTAAAGACTTCAAGAGCTATTTCTTCTCTTTCCTCCGACATGTCCTTGCTCTGTGATCAGTCCAGTTAGCACATGAGAAGTTAATGCTAATACCTTATCATATAGCCTTGGATCTCAGACATATCTCCAACCATTCTTATTTCTTTTCTCTCATTCTCAAAAATCTTCTGAAAAATATTTCCACACCCCTCTCTTCCCCTCCCTACTCCTTTTTTCCCTTCCCCTCCTCTTTCTTCTCCTCCCCTCTCTTCCCTTCTTATCCAATCCTCTCCTCTTTTTGTCTTTCAGCATTGCTATTGTGATGGGCCATCCAGTTGGAACTGGTTGATAGACAGGGCTCTTTGTCATTTATGGAGTCTTGGAATATTGATGTTTCCTAAACATCAGCACTCTGCATTGCATTCTCTACTGTGCCTCTAGCTACTTCTATTACATCATGTCCCTTGACTTGAAAGGCAATTTATTACTAATGACTCACAAATAAATAACAACCATGACCTGTCATATCCCTTAATATCCAATACCCACAGGGAACTGCATATTTAATATTTTAAATATCTGATGAAGGTTCCAAGCTTACTATGACCATGACAGAATTATTGCTATCTGCCCTGCCATATTCTTTCTCTCTCAGTTCTTCTACTATAAAAACTGCACAATCACTTTTTTGTAGTACTCAACATTTATAAAAGCCAACTTTTATGTTTGTTGTGGATTCTACAATTTATTCACATTCAGTCTCCAAGATAACATATCTAGTATATTTACTTCTTTTGAATGTCACAGATCCTATCTTACCTTATTCTGCCATCATCTCCTGTTTGAATTTTATAGTAACATCAGTTCTATCCATATCCCCCCTGTTTTGCCTACAATTCTTTCTCAGTCCCTACAAACTATGTTCTATTCTTGTGTGACAAAACTTTTCCTGGGGAGATACAACACATGTCTACATAATCCAGAAAGGAAGCTCACTGTAGATCAAAGTACAGATATCATCAAAGTCCAGCTTGGTAAACCAAAGAGTTTCATTAGGGATATTTACAGGAATATGGGTGAGGAATTAATTACAAAAGCAGATATTACTCAAAGATATCTGCCTCACCAAAGTCCCCTCCAGCATGGGTGACAGCTCACAAAGCTGGGAACCTGGAGCATACTGCACAGCCTACAGGCTGTTCAACGGGTTGGAGAATGTCATTTTCAGGAACCTTAGTTGGTTTAAACCTCTTTAGGCAGCTCCACCTAGTTCTTGTCTTCCTCCTAGCTGCTGTTTCTGTTTCTTGCAGGTAGCTTGTCTAGTCTCAGAGTCTTCTTCACAGTTTATATTGCTTACTATGGCAAAGACTGAGGTGGGATTAGTGAATATGATTAGTTTCAGGGACTTCCTGAAACTATTTCAAGAACTATTTTGTGTTCTTTACTTTCCTGCTTAGGGAGCTTCCCTGTTGGAGGAGGAGGCTGCTTGTTGGTTCTTGGCTGCTTAGCCCCAAAATAATCACACAGAAACCATATTATTTAAATCACTGCTTGGCCCATTAGCTCTAGCTTCTTACAGGCTAATTTTTTACATCTTAATTTAACCCATTTTTAGAAGTCTGTGTATTACCACAAAGTTGGGCCTACCAGCAGTTTCCGTGCATCTGTCTCAGGCAGTGGCTCCATGGCTTCTCTCTGACTCTGCCTCCTTTCTCCCAGAATTCAGTTTAGTCCCCCTCCCCCCACCTACCTAAGTTCTGCCCTATCAACAGGCCAAGGCAGTTTCTTTATTAACTAATGGTATTCATAGCATACAGAGGGGAATCCCACATCACTTCCCTGCAGGATGGAATGTTTCAGTCTCAAAGGAAACTGTTATACAACACTTTCTACGACTATGCTCCCATGGACTTGGTGAATTATGGAGAATAAATGTTTACATTGGCTCATGATACAGGAATAATTTCAGGGTACTGGATCTGATGATGGGCTTTCACTAGTGGAGTCCTGGCCTGCTATAGGGCATTGGTATATGGCCGAGAGATAAGAAGTGCAAATGTGTGCTCTTCACTTTTCATCTTTTGAAAATCTAAACCCATCAATATTTAATCATGGAATTCTCACCATGAAGACGTAATCGAATCTTAGCCATCTCTTAAAGGCTTCACCCTGTCCCCTAATGTCTCACAGCAGGGATTAAATTTTGGTGTGAATGTGTGGAACAAAGCATAATCAAACTGCAGAACTACCTAAGGCAACCATGGTGATGCTTGAAAATATACGTGAGAACACAGAGCTCTCCTGCTAAAAATACCTGTGACACTTTTATCTCCCTGAAAATAAAATACAAACTACTTATTGTGTCCTGCTAGGCCCACACAATACAAGCCCTGCCTTTCTGTCCCTCTCACTTTGCCACACTTCAAATACCCTGATTTGCCTCAATGATTCATTGTGACCTGCAGTGTAATCCAAACAAGCGCTTTTCTCCTGCAATTATTTTATTCTATAAAAACATTTTATCACAGCAACAGAATGAAACCAGGACAGTCAGAGAACCAACCTGCCACTGTTGATTTCTTAAACAGACATGGCCAAACTACTTCCTAAATACCTACTGTTACATGCATTGGTTAATGATGCTCACAGACCTGGCCAGAGAAATGCTGATTCTGCAATGGACTTCGTTGAATAGTCAGACTCATAACTAGTTAAAAAAAAGTGGTGAGAATAATGACTGTTGAGTACTCAGCCTAAGTGGGACAACCATGTCAATCTCCACAATGCTTAGAGGATATTATGCAAGAACAGGTAAACAGAATGTAAAAGTCAGAGGGGTAGAGAAAGGTGTTGTAACTGATGTCTTCAGGGCTATGATGTGACCATTGTACTTGTTAACTGTGTCACAGACACTATGTTTGCTCTCAGAAGATGTACAGAAGATGTGGGCATGTCAACATTCTATCTTGGATGGTAGAGAGGCTCACAAAATCCTGCCCATCCCTGAGGAGTCACAGGCAGTTAATAATTGCTGAAAGAGGTGATATAATTCTCTTCAGTCATACAACTGTAGTTACTGGTAAGCTGCCTGAGTTTCAGTGAAAAAAATGCCCCTTCCATGCTCATATAAGCAATCCCAATCGAATTCAGCAGGTTTTCACATGCACACAGGATATGAAAGTGGGTAGGTACTTAGGGAGAAGATAGGCTTCAGTGGGCAGCAGATGGTAATAGGAGGTGATGGGGGTAGGGTGAAAATGATCAACATTCAATATATATGTGCATGAAATTAGGAATAATTAAAAATGCTGATGCCCACACTGTATCACAGACAAGTTAATTTGGAGTTTCTAGGGCAGAGCTTTGCCATTAGCATGTTCTTAAAGGCTCGCTAAGATTTTAAGGGCAGCCAAACTTGTAAACCACTGGTAGCTACACTTTGGAGTGGAGTGGGGAACACATTGATCTATAATCATTTAGGCCCCGATCATTGAGCCCATACTTGGGTATTCAGCACCTGACTTTTGCTGTTGATGAGAGCAATCAAAGGTGGTAAATTCAATATGCACTTCACAGGCAGCGTGGAAAGGCTTGTCAACAAGTGAGACGTAGAAGAATGAAGAATAAGCTGAATTCAAAGGCTTTAAAAAGACAGACTGCTGATTCCACTGGCTGCATTACATACAGAAGCATCTAGGGTGGCAGTTAAGGGGGTGAGTGAAAGAAAAGATGTGGATATATGGGACTGTTGTGATTGTGAGAAAACATGCATAATCCTCACTAACTGATGACTGATCAGCACTTGAGACTTTAGGAAAGTTGTCATCGCTGTGAACGAAAGTGAGAACATCACCACCCCAAAGATAAAAAACAAAAGAAAGAGAAGAAAAAAAAAAACTTCAGTGTGTGTGTTCCTTTGAAAGTCGTACATTCTGCTCTTCAGAGGTATGTTATGAGGAATTGGGAATCTGTGGAAAATAACTAGGTCATGAGGGTGGAGCCCTGGCAAAGGGTATTAGTGATTTCATAGACGCTCCTAAAGAGGTCTGGAGAGACAACTCTGTCAGGAAAGTGCTTGCCAAGCAATCACAAGGACCCAAGTTTGATTCCCAGAACAATACAATAAGCAAGACAT
The DNA here is from genome assembly GCF_000317375.1 of Microtus ochrogaster. Classification (NCBI taxonomy): domain Eukaryota; kingdom Metazoa; phylum Chordata; class Mammalia; order Rodentia; family Cricetidae; genus Microtus; species Microtus ochrogaster. The sequence goes on from NC_022014.1 coordinate 67,093,661, forward strand.
GGTGGGATCATACTCTCACACACACATGCACGCACAAGTCCCTAAAGAGATCTCTACTTTTCTACCAGGTAAAGTTACAGCTATAAGATTACCACCAAGGAAGCAGGCTCTTACTACACCTCAAATGTGCAGAGGTATTAATTTAGAATCTCCCGTCACACGACCTGTGAAAAATAGACCTCTGCTGTTCATCAGCCACCCAGTATGTGGTATTTTGTTACAACAGCTCAAGTAGACTACAAAAGCCGGGAGAGAAGAGAGACAACAGTGACCAGAGCAGGAAAGGAAGGTGAAATCATAAGAAGGAGGCAGCTATAACCAAAAGAAAATATAATTGAGAAAGAGTTCTTTTTAGATTCAAAACCAGAAGAAATTAAACTTCCATGCGAGTAAGTAAAAAAGAATGGAATAGGTTTGCATGATGATGGTCCATTGCACAATAGTTAGTCTTTAGTGTCAAGCAGTAGGAGCTGATTGAGAGATGCATAAGGGATGAACAAAAAATATGTCTGGGTATATCTGTGGGAGCAGTTTTCAGAGAAGACACACCAAGAGCACAAGACCCACCCGGATATGGGGGATATGGGCAATGCTGTTCTTAGCCTGGGGGCAGATGAAGGGAAAGGAAAAAGAGGGGAAACACTTGAGCTTTTAGCCTTCTCCCTGTGTGTCCTGCGCACTGCTCTGCTCAGCTCTGTGTGGAACTGATGCCTTTGAGACTGATGACAATGGCTCTTTCTTCCCTGCTTAGTTTATCCCAGTATCGGTTGCAGTGGTAGGAATGTCTAAGATGCACAATCCGTCGAGCTGCGGAGGGAGATGAAATCTGTCTAAGGAAGGCTATAAAGCAATCACGTCTAAGTTAGGAGAAAAGGAAGCTCCATCTTAGGAGTCTAGTTACAATTAATGTGTGTGTTCTGCGTCTGAAACAAGGTGTTCACTGCTGTGAAAGTTCTGAGTTGTAAACGTACCATCTAGGTTGCTATAAAATGTTTATAGTTGAAAATACAATGTTTGGGTGCTTCTGGCAGGTATTTTGGTTCCTTTGTAGGTCACTAGTCACTTTCAATAAATATCAGAATTTGTCAAAAGCTCAAACATAATAAAAGCCAAGTCATCTATTGCCTCTTAAAACTGCCTCAAAACATGTAGTATTTATTTTTTGACTGCAACAAGTGTTGGGCATATTTTTTAAATTTATTTATTTATTAAGGATTTCTGCCTCCTCTGCTGGGCATATTTTTAAAATGCACTTTAAATGTTTTATAAAGTGTTTTCTATATAACTGTCTAATAAACATACATTTCTGTGCAACAAAATAAAGGCTAGAACGACTGGAAGTCTTGGTTAGAATGAAATAGCATTTGATAAGAGAAATACACTAGAACTTTTTTTGTACATTGACTATCTGTTTTCTGAGTCTGGATCTTTTTATGTAGCTCAGTCTGGACTGGAACTAACTATTTAGCCCAGACTTGCTTCAGATTCACAGCAACCCTTCTGTTTTAGCCTTTAGGATACTGGGATTGCAGGCATGAGCTACCACTCAAACCTTCTAATTGGCCTCAAAATATTCCTATATTTTGATAATCTATAAAGAAATGTACCATACTTAGAGACCTTAAAATGTATAACGGCTCAAACCCATTACACGTTTATCTGTTTTACCTCATTGAACAGGTTCAAGGAAGTAAGCTTGTCCAGTGGGGTCGTCTTCTTACACCCTGATCAGGGACCCAAGATGCTTTAACTCTGTGATTCTTTCAATCTGCACCTCTCAAACCTGTGTGAAAGTTTCTGCAGCCCGAACCTCTCTGCCGACGCAACAATCCAAATCAGACCAAATCAAACCGAATTAGAAAAAGCCCAGGTTTAATGGTTACCAATGCTCCTGGGTGGCTTACCAGCCTTGCAGAGAGGAGCCAGGGAAGGAAGACTGAAATACCACATGTTTTTTCTCTGGGGTACAATTTAAATACCACGTGAGAGTGGTCTCAAGTATCTCTGGGGAGAGGGGTCATCATTTGGCAGGCTTTCTCGGAGTTGGAGTCTGGACTGAGGCAACTCCCAAGGGATGGGACTTGGGATGGAACTTCCACCCAAACATTTCAGACTTTTTGGATGTATGGATGCCCAGGGCTGGCATGAAGCCTGAACCCAAACATTCCAGATTCTTTGGGTATATGGATGCCAGAGGCTGGAGTGACACTTCTACTCAAACACCCCAGACTCTTTGGAATGGGGCACTGGGTCAAGTCTGGCTACTTCCTTTGGGAATAGGGCAACATGGGGTTGGGGAGAGTTGGGAGTTGGTGGGCTCATGCTGGGCGGGAGGTGTGGGTGGAGAGACATTCAGTTAACTGCCATCCTGGAGACCTCAGATATCTGTTCCTGACAGAGATAAGAAGACAGTTTGCTAGAAGAAAAAACAGATTATTATTATCAGCACTATGAACGGGGCTAGCCATGGGAAGGACGATTGACTGCCAGAAGTGTCCTGGTTGTGCAGGAGAGGCAAGGGTGAATGAATGAGATGAGAGCAGATATGCCCATTAAAAACAAATTTTAGTTGCTGGGTAGGTGCTCATTTGAGCCTGGAGAGGTGGTACCAGTGATGAAGTCCCAAGAGCTGGTGCAGGTGCTAGCATTGTCCAAATGGCCCTCTGTAAGTTGGTCTTGGCCCAGACAGTGGGAGTGACCTGTAAAATATGATTGAAAATGGATGGGGTCAAAATAGGCTCTGGAAACTGTTTTCACTGGACCAGATTTCTTGATACAAACGCAGAACATCTCCCAGAAGCTTGCAGGTATCTGTAAGACAACTGGAACAGATTTACATCTTGGTATCATAGCAAAAAACCATGGCTTTAGGTTAAAAGGCATGAACATTTTAGAAAACAATTAAAGGAAATTGGAAACTCTGAGCCTCTACAGATACAACTGAAACCTGTTAATTTTGAACTATGAAGCCTGCAAAAGGGGCACACCTGTCTGTATTTTCAGCAGGAAACTTAACAAATGAAGTGATGTGTTACCAGTATCTTAAGTCATCAGATGCCATCAGACAGATCTAAGAGGGATAAGTTAAATGAGCAGAAGTGAGACAGCTTTTTTCAGCTACATAGGCAGTCCCAAGCTCTCCATGGTCTTTGGTGAATACCAGTCTTACTTAGAATAAGTACTTGCCTTTAGCTGCTGAGCCCAGGAGCCCTGGCAGATTTTCCTGTACGGGTAGGGTTTAGTCTACCTGTCTTGGCAGGAATGAGAAAATTGGTCCCCTGGTATAGTGTCCAGTAAGCTGATGAGGTGGAAGGCAGTATTTTGCTGTATATGTGGTTTTGCCATACCCAAAGGCAAGCCTCCAGGCAGAAGGTCTTTTGCAACCATGCATCTTCTTGGAGAAGATAAAGGATGCCACAGGAATAGGCATGTCTTTCTGCCATAAGGAAAAAAAAAAAAGGAACTCTTTTGTTAAATGTCACACTCTCTGTAGAGGCATCTGTAAAGGCATTTGAAAATCAGGGTGCCATTACCTATCAGGTATATTTAAATTAGATATATAAGTTAAATTTAGACATATAGATTACCCCATCAGTTACAGTTTACCAGTATCAGTAAAGGCAAGAAGACTAAAAGGAATATTTTAGTAAGCCAAAGTATATTGAAGGCAGAATGTCTTCTTGGTAGGGTGATGGTGCTGAGGTTTTTACTTTGACCTCAACCACAAATGGCGGCTATCCGTGTGTTTGTATTTTTCCAGAGCTGTTGTAATATGGTAAAAGTTACAAGTTTTATAGATCTTAAAACATGCACCCAGAAATGAAGCAAGAATACGGTGGCCACATTATTTCCACACTGTATTAACAGACAGATGAACAAACCCTTTTTCAGGAAACTGTCAGCTGACGAATTTATGAATCCTGGAGTAGACTGCAGAAGTCCAGGCAAGCATCCAGGTGGTCCCATTGAGGTCCAGATCAGTAGATGCTGTAAGGGAGAACAGAAACTTAAGGATGGAACACCTATGCAGCTTAGAGTGGGAGGACACGGGCAAGTGGATCCGTTGTAGGGAGAATCCCAGCATGACCAGATCACATGCCAGGAATGCAGACAAACAGCAAACAGGGGGGGGGGAGTGGAGAGGGCAGTGGGGAGGGGGAGCAGGAGCATAGCATCCAGAAAACATGGGCATATGTGGGGTTTGTTTACTTGTTCTCACGCTGGCAAAAATTTTTAGGCATTAGAGACATATGGTGTCAGATAGCTCCAATGTGAAATGATTTTGTAAAAGGCAGCCCAAGGGCGTTTGAGGATTAGGCCTCAAATTGTAAGTACCAGTTTTGCAAGTCTATGCCAGGACCCATAGCCTAGCGTGATGTGTCCATTGTGGTAGACTGTGGGTCAGAAAGAACAGAGAGGTGTGAGAAACACCTAGAACAAGACGTCTCCTGAAAAAGGAATCCCACAGGGACAAGGCAGACTCTTGTACCATGGGACAAGGCAGGTCCTTGTCCTGCTCAGGGCAGGTGACTGGTGGGGCCTTGTCTTCTGCAGGACAGCACAAAAATTGCATGAAGCCCTGAGCCTCTAAGGCAATTGCTTGGAACTCAGAACTTACCCAGATGAAGCTGATCTTAGCCTGGCAGAGAGCAGGTGCAGGGGAGGGTGTTTTTCCACCTTGTGGCCCTGGGCTGGTGAGAAAAACAGCTCATCTCTATGGAACCTCCAGATGAAAAGTTTCTGCATCCTGATAAACCTCTCCACTGATGCAATAACCCAAATCAAACCAAATTAGAAAAAGCCCAGGTTTAATGAATACCAACGCTCTCGGGGGGCCTTCAAGCCCCCCTCCAGAGAGAATCCAGGGAAGGTAGGATGAGAAAACCACATGTTTTTTCTCTTGGGTACAATTCAAATACTGTGGGAGTGGTCTCGAGAATCCTTGGGGAGGGGGGGTCATCATTTGGCAGGCTTTCTCTCAGAGATGGAGTCTGGACTGAGGCAACTCCCAGGGATAGGGCTTAGGATAGAACTTACACCTAAACATTCCAGACTCTTTGGGTATATGGATGCCAGGAGCTGGTGTGATGCTTCCACTCAAACACTATGCAGTCTTCTGTAGAACTGGGGAGAGAAGAGGAAAAAATAAGGAGGTTACAGAGACTTGGGCCTTATTCCACAGACAATACTAAGAGCTGCTCAGCATATACCTTCCTCAATGCAAGGCAGACTATGAGGAAAATGCTGAATTTCATCAACCGTGCTCCTATATTTTAAACATTAATTCAGCGTTTTAGTAGTTATGCTGCGTTGGGGTATAGTGAAACTGGCCGCCAAGGGAGATGGCTGCATGATGAGTAAGTCGCTTGGATTGCTGTGTCTTGTGTGGGAGCTATACTGCAAACAGTTTTTAGTCTAACTTCTAACCTATTGTCAGGCAGTTTCTTACTGTCTGTGTGAACATGATGTACAAACACAGTCCCGTAAATTCTCCAAATGTCACATCTCTGCTGCAATTACTGGAAATGTTCTCACCTTTTTCTTGGCTTATCAATGTTTATCATGCAAGAGATGTTGAAGAACTTTTATCTAAGCAGTTCCAATAGCAACAGCAGGATATACCTCTTTTCTCTCCAGGTTTATTTTCGTGAGAGGAAAAACAGAATTTTTTTTTCATTCTGCAGTTGTTAAAGGACAAGATTCAGAGTCCAATTCTGAGCTAAGGCTGTGCAGTATGTGACTATATTTGTGCCATTATTAGCTACGTGGACCTAGCTTTTTAGTCTTGTACTGTGACATGGTAGATGCCAATTTTAATAAGGAGCAAAAGAGGAGAAGCCATGTTGATACGCAAATGTCTGGAGCATTCTAGTGGAGCTGAGCTGATTAAATTGCTTATTATGCCGAAAACTCAAGTAGTAGTAAGAAAGAAGCAAGAATGTGTCCCCTAAAGCAGTTCTGATACCCTGCAGGTAAAAGACACATCCTGGGTGCATTCTCTAACTAGCAATAGAAATTGCTTGGATTTCTTTCCTGATAGGTCAGCAGTTTACAGAGTGTAAATAGAGGGGCCTAAGGCTGCTCCCCAGGGGTCAGAAATTTGCAATTATTCCCCTCCTTTTTTATTGCATCTATGCCAATGTATTAAATTTGTCAGGATGAAATGAAGTGAAAGAAAAATAAAATTTGCAATAAAAATAATTTGGCCTTTCAAGGGAGCCTTTATTTTCAGAGAATTTTAGTCTCTTAAGAGCCTCGAACTTCATTGCTTTCTCTCTGTCAGAGCATTGCAGATTGTGGAGGCTGGTTAAAAAAAATGGTGTTTGCACACTCTTGGACCTGCTAGGCACTTTGTTCATGAAATGAATATATCAGTGTTTTGAAGACTTATCAGGTATAGTAAGAGGGAACTAGGAGGAACTATACTGAATTTCCAATTTCAGATAAAACTCCAGTAGACTACAGTTTGACTTTTGTTTTTCTAAATGTTCGTTTGCTATTTCTCAACTATTGGCATTTCATTGAGATTCAGAGAGAATATTGTAGAAGGCTTTTCCTTCTGTACCAATAGTCGCTCCCAAATAACTACAAGAGATTTAATATAAATATAATGCTCTGTTGGTAGCTCAAGCTTATTATTAACTATCTCTTACATTTAAATTAACCCATTTCTTTTTGTATTGCCACATGGCTTTACCTGTCTTCCAGCATGTCTTGCTCTCTCTGTGTCCTGTGTCTCCTGGTGACTCCACTGAGTCTGGCTTTCTTTCTCCCAGCATTCTGAGTTTGGCTGTCCCCCCCATTACTTCTTGCATGACTACTGATCAGTTGGCCGGTCAGTTCTTTATTAACCAATGAGAGTAATATATATTCACAGTGTACAGAAGGATTATTCCACAGCAAGAAGTATTACACTTCTGCTTATCTCCAAATCCACCTTTCTATGGCATCATTAGTAGTCCTTGAGGTTGTGTGTGTGTGTTTGTGTATGTTGTGTGTGTGCCATCTAAAAAGCTATGATTTAACAGATTTTCTAAGGGCCAGAACTGGGAAAAAATTTAGCTGGTGTTTCCAGCATGAATTTTCTTATGGGATTATAGTTAGGATTTTGGTCAGGGTCATAGTTATCTGAAGAATTAACTGGTGCTAAAATATTGGATTTCAAGATGGTACATTTTTCATGACTGACAAGTGAGTTTGGTTGTTGATGAAATGCTACAGCAACTCTTTAGCTAGACTTTTCCATAAGCCAGACAGAGTTTCTTTAACATATTGTGACTGTCATCTCCCAATGAGTTATTCCAAGAAAAGTCAGGAATAAAAGATAGACTTGAAGTCATATGTTGTGACTTTTGTTTCCTGGTGATAATTTAGAACAATTATGAAAGAATGTAGTCAAATACTACTTAATCAGTGCCAAGATATGAGAATCAGTGGAGACTACTTCAAAGCTGGATATCATCTGTGCTCAAAGTCAATTATAATAATATTTGATAAGAATAGGTAAGAAGATCAATATTTTAAATCTCAACCATACACCTTCCATGGACACACACACACACACACACACACTGGTGTGGGAGGTCCTTCTGTCTGTGTGTTGCTTTTCGTGGTTAATGAATAAAGAAACTGCCTTGGCCTGTTGATAGGGCAGAACATGGGTAGATAGGGAAGATGGAGCTGAATGCTGGAAGAAGGATGTTGGAGGGAGTGATGCCATAGATCCACTGGAGACAGACCCTGGGAATTTTACCTAGTAAGCCACTGCCATGTGGTGATACACAGATTAATAGAAATGGGTTAAATTAATATAAGAGTTAGCCAATAAGAAGCTAGAGCTAATGGGCTAAGCAGTCATTTGATTAATACAGTTTCTGTGTGGTTATTTCAGTTCTGGGCAGCCAGGATGAACAAGCAGGCCCACCTGCAACAAGCACACACCACTCCCATTAAATATAAATTAGTTATGTCTCAAGGATTTTTACCAATTTGGGCTATGTTGTTGTTGTTGTGTGTGTGTGTGTGTGTATTATAACAACCTCAATAGACACATGAAAGAACTTCCAAGTTTTGAAGAGGAATAATAATTAAGTGGGCATTTGCCTTACTAGGAAAGTTCTTCTTAGACTACAGTAGGCAAAATACTGTGTTAAAATGTGTTGAATCATCCAGTGAAAATGAAAAGCTGATAACAGTGTCTGGTTCCTTTTCTGATGTTTGGTGACATTTTTAAGTCCTCTCATTCTTTCTGTCCTTTTGCCTCATGTCTGTGCACAACCTAAACGTCCAGGTTATATTTTCAATAAATTATAGTGAATGCTTCCAATTAAATATGATTGAGATATTAAAATCTTTGAGCTGAATATAATTCCAAAATATTTTGTGTATGTGTCAAATAGTGGTTAGAAGGAGACTATATTACACATATCATATGAATATTTCTAATCTCCTCACTCACTTTTACTTAGACTTAACTTCTGCTATTACTTTAAGAAAGAAAGCTTTTCCTTGGGTTCCTTCCTATTTTTTCTTGCCCAGTATCAACCAACTCATGCCTGTTTTTTTTAACATCAAGTTTGGGGTCTTATTTTCACTCAAGAATCTCTCTGTAGTGTATTCCTGTAGTTACGTACTTGTAGTAGGAGCGGCGGGCTGCGTCCCACTACCAGGCTAGCTTTACACCCGAAATAATAACACGGAACTGTATTCATTTAAACACTGCTTGGCCCATTAGTTTCAGACTCTTATTGGCTAATTCTCACATCTTGATTAACCCATTTCTAATAAACTGTGTAGCACCACGAGGTGGTGGCTTACCGGGGAAGATTCAGCATGTCTGACCTGGTGGCTGGCTCCATGACATCTGGCTCACTGCCTTCTTCCTCCCAGTATTCTGTTCTGTCTACTCAACCCACCTAAGGGCTGGCCTATCAAAAGGCCAAGGCATTTTCTTTATTAACCAATGAAAGTAACACATAGACCGATGACCAACCCTCCTGCATCACATACTGGCCTCCTCAGAGGGATTATAGAAAAGGAACTCAAGATCTCCACACCAAGAGCAATGTTGCTAAGCTAACAGAAGTGACCACAGACTTTAAGTCACAGCCGAGATAGGATTTACCCTGTGTTTGTCACTTTGTGTCTTGGGTAGAATAAGGAATGAGGCTGGTGCTTGGTGATAAACTGGCTTGAAGCATTTTTTTTCCTGAGGAAAAATAAAACAATCTAAGGAGTTCTCTCCAGTGAAGAACTCAATCTCTCTCCAGAGCCCTCCCTATCTACCCAGGTTGGTCTGGTCCCAGGATCTCCTTAGACTCCTGACAAGAATGTCACTGGTGGGGGAGAGACAAACTTGGTCTGACTGATATTTGAGTTAACAGTGCCATTAAAATAGCTGTCAAAGTAAACCTGCCAGGATTCATAGTGCTCATGAAATAAAGAGCGTAATTTATTCAAAATCTTATTATCCCAGGAGCATGTATATCAGGGAAGAAGATGAGATGCTGCTTAATGTTCCTTGTAACTCAGTCTTATTCTAACGCATGGCCAGAAGAAAGGAGCTGGTTTTCAAATGAAGTGTGTAAGTAAGTGACGTGTGCATTTGTGTGTGTGTGTCTGCATGTGTGTGCATATGTTTATATGCATGCTGCAGTGCATATCTGGAGGCCAGAGGATAACTTTCTGTCTCAAAAATTATCTCCTGAAGTCATCCTCACTGGCTTGGAATTTACTAACTAAACTAACAAGGGATTTGCTTGTCGCTGCTTCTGCAATGCTGCAACAACAAATGCACATTGCTGCGCCTGTCTATGCATGTGGGTTCAGGGGATAAACCCTCTGTCTTTGCAGTGCTGCAGCAGCAACTGCCATGCCTGCTTATGCACAGGGGTTCTGGGGAGCAAACCCCAGCCCTGATATTTGCATGGCAAGCACTTTGTGAGTTGAAAATTTTCTCAGTTCTGGATCTTTCTTCATGGAGTAAATAAAGTCTACATATATGTATATATACATATATATGCACACACATACACACACACACACTCGCAAGCATACAGGCACTCTTTATCTCATAACAGACAAACACCTTCAGAGAGCACTATGATTTTCCTGAAAGGTTGTGTCAACACCCAGCTTTGGCTTTGGAATTAGATTTGATGAGACTGAGGGATTGGGGAGGGGGGATGTAAAGCCTCTTTAGGAGGCATTGATGGAAAAGAAACCATAGGATAGTCAATGCTGCTGGGTCATGGTTTTCAATTCCTGAAGCTGTTTCATGATAAATATTGTATTCAGCAATATGTATTATGCATGGTTTTTGCAAAATGTCTGCAAACTAATCTCTGGCAAGCCCAGATGACAGGAAATACTTAATTCAAAGCATTGGCAGCATGTAGACATGCTGAAACTCAGTGCAGGCTGCAGCTCTCCTTCAGACAGGGAGATGAAAGGCTTCACAAATGGGATAATAATAGTCCTCCATGCTGAGTGGGTTTTCATTTATCTGAGGACCTCAAAATGCTTCCAAAGGCTGCCCTATTCTTCCTTGTTTAAATTAGTAAAATGGAGCAGCAGAGGTTAAGTTATTTTCTACTGTCTTCTGGTAAGCCGGATGTATGGAAGAGTCTGGATTTTACTTATAAAGCTGCTCAGGAGGAACCCTACTATATTTTTGCCCTCTTCTCCACAATTAAAGAAGTTATGATGATCCTTATGCTGTCATAAATGTCAAAACGCCTGTAGGTATAGATTAATTGGGCAAGGTAACATAGGGTACTATAAGAGACGAACAGTTGAATTGAGGTAGAAATGTTTAGTTGGTTGTTAAAAGAAGTGATGTGTGTGTGTGTGTGTGTGTGTGTATTGATATTGAAGCCTCGGGTTCACCAGCAGCATTTATCTTATAGGCTTATTTTTTTTTTGAGTCAGGTTTGAGTACACAGTCAAAGAAGAGCCAAGAAGTGAAGAAGAAAAATTCAGAGATCTAGTCCCCACCCTAGGTCATTGAGAACTATGAAATATAAAACAAGACTATTGAGATAGCTCAGTAGGTAAAGGCTCCAGACAGTCTAGCCTCCCAACTCAAGTTCCATCTCAAAATGCACATGGTGAAAGGAGAGAACTGACTTCTACATGTTATCCTCTGAGATAAATGTATACACATACACACACACACCAACAAATAAATAAATAAACAAATAAATAAATAAAATGTAATTAAAAAGTAACATTGGTGTAGTAATAGGAGCCGCGTGGCTGCGTCCCCAGCACCCCGCTGCCCACAAGGCTAGCTTTACCCGAAATAATTACACGGATACTGTATTCTTTTAATCACTGCTTGGCCCATTCTCTTCTAGGCTAACTCTCTCACCTGGACTAGCCCATTTCTAATCATCTGTGTGTAGCACTCCAAGGTGTGCTTATCGGGAAGATTCTAGCCTACGTCCATCCTAGGTTGGAGCTTCATCGCGTGTGCCTCAGAGAGCAGAGCTCTCGCCTCTGCCCGCAGAGTGGAGCATCGTGTCTCTCTGAGGCCTCTGCCCCAGAGAGGAGAGCTGTCGAGTCTCTGAGCTCACTTCCTCATCCTCCCAGAGTTCTGTTCTGTTTACTCCTCCCATCTATGTTTTAACCTATCAGGGCAAGCAGCTTCTTTATTTAATTAACCAATGACCTTCCTCCATCACATTGGGACTGGACTGATGACTCCGAGATTAAGAGCACTAACCTCTCTTCCAGAGGCCCCAAGTTCAATTCCCAGCAACGACATGATGGGTCACAACCATTTGTAATGAGATCTGTTGCTCTTTTCTGGCCTGCAGGCATACATGCAGGCAGAACACTATCTACCTAATAAATAAATAAATCTTAAAATACTACTACTAATATTAATAATAATAAAAGTAACATTGATCTTGTAGTGTGGAGAGAGCTCAGGTATTGTAACTGGTCCTACTCCCAAGTTAAGTTTATAAGTGAGAAAATGAAAGCCACATAAGCCATGGTGACTTATGATATACCTGGGTTATACCTTACTAAGCACAGTTCTGAAGAGAGAATCCAGTCTTGTTCTTTGTTGTTACTTCCCAGATGTTTCTAGGAGTAAAGGAGACTGGGCTGTTTGAATCCTTTTGTCCTTAGGAAACAAGGAAGGACTCAAAGCTACTATTTACTTAACTATTTTGTCAGTCATATTCTTTTTCTATTCTTTATGGATCTCCAATGATACTTTGTGGGGCATCTCTTTTCTTTGTGTTCTGTTGACCACCAGGCTTGGGACAAAGGGAACAGAGGCAGCAGGCAGGGCTTGGGCCGGCCTATGAGTATGATGGAAATAGCCTTCCGGGAGTTAGCTTCAGGGAGACAGTTCTTCTTTATTACAAGGTAAAAGGAAGATCTAGGATGGGGACAGAAACTGGGCTTTCTCCTATTTTGTGTTTGGCATCACAACCCTACTACTCGAGCAGATGGGAGTCCTGCTGCAAAGGGAGTCCTCCATATTACCCAAGCTCAGAGAGCTCTCGGGACATGTGAACTGTAACCTTCAGGAGCATGGTCTCCCAACAATACTACATTAGTATTTCAAAACTTCCCCACAGGTTTCTGACCTTTCCTTTTCTCTCAGTCTTCTCCTTGGAATTAATTCTTGATCTGCCGTCAGTTCATTGGTTATGACTTTCATCACCTCCATTACACTATCGCTCAATATTCTGTTTCCACTATTCTAGTTCCATTAATTTGCATTTGGTCATTTAAAAACTCATTTATTGTTAGTTATTTGCTCTTTTTATTTAATTCAGCAGAATTTTATAACTAGGTGTCAATGAAGGTTTTTATGCTGACCATTCTAAACTGACTGACTGAATGATTGATTGAGACAGAGTCTAAGTGGGCTGCTCAAATTGGCCTTTAACCTCTGGGCTCAGTGAGTGATCCTCCTGCCTCAGCTCCTGAGTAACTGGGATTACATGTGTGCATAACCACAACAAGCTCAAAGTTCTTGTAATTCTAATATCTTCTTCATCTTGATGTTGATATCTGTTAGTTATCTCTTTTCAATGATGTTCTGAATTTTATAGTTTTGGGATTATCAAGGTATTGTAATTGTACTGCAGGTATCTCTCATATTATATTCAGTTACTTTAGGATCGACCTAATTTGGTCTTGCAGATAGCACCTTGTAGTTTTCACATGCAAACACATGCTGACTCAGCTCATAGGCTGTGGTTCCAGTGAAGCCTTAATATTCAGCCATTGTATTATTGCTTTGGCCTCTTTGTTTATCTGATCCTGTTGGGTTCTCCTTGCTGCTGAGGTGCTGACAGGATTTCAGGGCCACTTCAATGTTTCAGTGCACAATGAAAATCAGGCCAATAAAAGGACTTATTGGGACCTGTGGTGTGGTGGCAGAGTCCTCTTACTGGTGTTTCTAGGCTGTCCAGGTGAGGCAGGGGAGCACTAGGATGACAGGGAAGGAGGACTTCTCCACAGCTGCTTCTCAGTAGCAGGATTTCCCAAGCATTCCCCTTGGTGATGGCCCTTTCCATCATTGCTGTCTGTTAACACTGAGTTTCTTCTTCTCTTTTTCCATGAGGAAAAAAAAAAGCTCCTCTCCCTAGATTCTTGAGTTAATAAGACTTAGGCTGTGTTTGTGGGAAACTTTTCTTTTATCATATTTATTGCTATAAGCTTTATTTTTAGAACTACTCTTTGGACTGGAGAGATGGCTCCCTGGTTTAGAGCACTGGCTAATCCTCCAAGGATATGGGTTTGATTCCAAGCACACATATGGCAACTTCTATTGCCTGCCACTCTAGTTCCAGGTGATCTGGTACCTTCTCACATCCACAGGAACTATGCACAGATATATAAGCAAAACACAAACACCCATATATATTAAATACATAAATAAATAATACATCAATACATAAATACACAAATAAATAAAATGTGTAAGAACTGTTTGGGGTGCATGCCACCAGTTTACCATGTTCTCCTTCAATTTCCATTTATATCAAGCTTTTTAAAAATATTTCTCCCTTGGCTTCTTGGTTGCCCAAGAATATGTTCAGGAATGTGTTGAGTTGTAAATACTTGTTTGTTCTTGTTGTTTGTTTGTTTTTACAGTTTTCTTCTGTTTTATTGGTTCCTGGTTTTGTTTAACTGTGATTGAAAAATACTTGATATGATTTTAGTTTCTTAAATTTACCAATGCCTTTTTTTTTACCTTCCTCATGTATTTGGATGAAAGGAACAATCTTCTGAGTCCATATAATATTACCTGCATATATGACTTCCGACCTAGCAATTTGGCACTGGTGAACCAGTTGGTGTGCTCATCCCTGGTGAGGACCGCCTCTTCTATTCCCACCTTTGTTCAGCGGCTTGTAGTACATTGTGTAGGTTTGACGCCTCCTGAGTTTTCCCACATGAAACTTGGCATGCTTACTGGTATCATCCTTGTTGAATTCACTTTTTGATAGTCATTTTGGTGAGACTTTATGGGTGTAGGTTCTGGTACTACTAGGAGACACAATGTCACAGAGAACTCCCTGATTCTCTGGCCTTTACAATTTTTCCTGCCTCTATTGCAAATGTTTTCCGAGTCTTAGGCTTGGGAGTATTTTCTAGATTCATTGGGACTGGACTCCACAATTCTGCATATTGATTGGTTGGGGGTGTTCTTGTCATCTCTGTGTGTTGCAAAGAGAGATTTCTTTGATGAGAGATGAAGACGACATTTACCTGTGGATACAAGGACAAATGTTAAGAGATTGATGATAGGGATTATTCTGGTTTATTAATTATGATTGTATAGTCTTCTCTAATAAACATGGCTTCACTCACATTGGTTAGTTACCTAGGTTTCCAGCACCAAGTATCACTCTTGTTAAGTAGGTCTTAAGTCCAACTAGAGAAGAGTGGTTATAGCCAAGGTATGTGTGCCACTACTACACACATAGAGTCATTGTGCCATTGTGGTCATTGATATAGTTCATAGGCAGCATAGCTGGGTAGGACTCTTGTTGCCTCACTACTTTGGAATCTTGGATGGTGCATTCTGGTACCATGAAAGCTAGCCTTCAGGGAGGAAGCAATCAGATCAGTTCTAGCTCAAAGGCCTCTAGGCCTTGTTTCTGATGCACATGGTGTCTTCAGCAAAAGAACTTGTTAATGTTTTTAGTGTAATGTTTTTTCTCTTTAATTGAGAATTTTGTGCATAAATGTAGTATGTTTTGATAAAATCTATCCCCAGTAACTTCCCTTCAACTTCCCACTTCAATACACCCTTACCAAATTTTCCTCCCAACTTTGTGTACTCGTTTGTGAGCCCACTGAGTCCATTTAGTGCTGCCAGCATGTGTGCTGGTGTAAGGCAGTCCACTGGAACACAGGCAGCCTGTTATAAGCCATATCCTATGGAAACTGAACCCATGTCCCCAGTTATCAGTTGTCAATAGTTAGTCAGAGTTAGGGATTCATGGTACCTTCTACACCTATATTTATTCTCTTTCGCAAAAGTAATAGCACCAGTATTCTAATTCATATATCTAATTCAGATATCTAGTATCTAACTAGATACTGCTTGCCCTTGAATACACATGTAAACATGTGATATATGCTGTTCTTTCTGTTGGAAAAGGCATGTGCTGACCCAGGAGAAGCTTGGCAGTGACTAGGTGATTAGGGAACTGATACTCAGCAGGGATATTGATCCCTTTTTTTTTCCTTTTCTTTTATGCTGGTCTTGGTTGTCTCAGATGAATTCCAGGCTGCAGTACAAGACAAAAGAACAGCTTTAGAGCATCTGCAGCTGAATACAAAGTAGAGTTGGAGGTAAATCATTTATCATTGTTCACAGGCTCTACTTCTGAAGTGGGCCTTATGGATGCACTTGCCACAAGGCAAGAAATATACAGTACGTTGTGTGGCGAGCAGCTTCCCACCATTTGTCCAGTCTTTGCCACGCTTTGGCTTCTTCTGCAGATCCTGTACAAAGCATTGACACTTCTTGAAGAAAGACCTCAAAGAGACCTAAATGCAAGCTTTTGTTGCATGAACAATACCATCTGACTGCAGGGAAGCAGGTCAGCATATTATACAATGTGTTCAGAATGCAAGTTTTTCATTCATTTTAATGGGTGAATTAATGTTTTTAAACTATCTGAAGGACCTAGAATGAGAATATATAAAAGTGATGATTACTTTAAGATGCATAGCTGCATAACAATGTCAATTTTGAAATAACCTAGCCACATCAGTCCTCTATAAACTTTACATTTATACCCCAGGGACTCATTAGCATGAGTAAAAATTTCTCTCCACTGTCTCTTTTAAGAATATTTCACTCACAGCAGAATTAAAGTGGAACATTCCAGGGGGGTGAATTTAAACATCACCTGGGAAGCAGTAAGACATGGCGGGGCTTATTTTCTCTTATCTAAATCATGCCCAGTCTTTTTTAACATGGTGTCACTTTAGTATCTCATACTTGGGTTTGCTCAAATTTGATGAAATTCACCCAAATTTAGTAAGCTTTCTGAGGCCCAATATGGTGTATGAAATAAGTGAGGTATCTTTCCAAATGTAAGGTTTTCAGTTTAAAACACATTGTTTGTATCATACATGCTACTTTCAGAGTGCAATGAGATTGTTAGAGAAACATGGAAGAGGCCTGAGTAAGCAGAGCTCCTGTCCTCTGTGAGTTCACAGTCTAGTTACTAAAACAAGCAGCTACTGCTGCAAACCAAAATTAAGCTGATGATGAGGAAGCTTCATATGGTGCAAACATAAGGAGTGAGGGACCATGTCCAGTTTCGATGTGGCAGTGCCATTTGAAGTGGCTACTGAAGGGTGCGCAAGGGTTTGCTCTACAGTAAGAGGACAATGAATAAAAGATAACCTCCACCATACATAATGAATAGAGATGGACAACCAGGGCCTAAGTGCCGAAAACCAAGAGAATTTACTTCTAGTTTGATTGAGAGACACGAGGTTCATGTAAAGAATGAAACTAGAAATACAGTTGGAGGCTCCATCATGGGAACTTTTTCGTAGTTAAATTGGGAATTTAGACTACAGGCAGAAACAGTGAATGAGATACTTAAATTAAAAACATAGACATGAAAAGGATGATTAATTCTGGCGAGGATGTGAAGCGGTCCCAACTGGGGAAGTTAAGAAACAGAATGAAAACAAGTGGGGTGAACCAGAGTATCAACAACAGTCGACGATTACGTTTGTTGAATACTCACTGTTCCAGGAAGTGCTGTAGACAGTGCGTATTTTCATGTATACATAAACAATAATCTCAATGTCTATGTAACTTTCCGGGAGAAAACAGGAAATGTATCTTGGAAATGCACTTTTTGAGAACAAGTTTTGTTTTAACACACCTGCTCTCTCTCTCTCTCTCTCTCTCTCTCTCTCTCTCTCACACACACACACACACACACACACACACATACTCTGACATAAATAAATCTTTAAAAAGTAAAATTGGAGGAAATTTAAAATGTATCAGATAGAGCTGATACAGACAAGGATTCCTACAACTGGGATCGCCAATATTTTGATTACATAAGAAAAACTTTCTTACTTGGCTTATGTACATGCCTCGGGCTATAGCAAATATATAAGCATCCCTAGTTTTCCCTCTAACTAGATCTAGTTATGACTCTAAGTTAGATTTCTCAAAGTAAGGTCCATAGGTTGATGAATCAGCATCTTTGTTAGGAACAGATTTTTGCTTCCAATTGCAAAAAAGAACTGTTACCCTGGTAACAAGGAAGAAAACAAATAGAGAAATCATGTTTTTCTATGATGTTTTGGAAAAAAAAAACAACAAGGAAGTTTTCATTAACTGAGTTTAAGAGAGAGCAAGGAAGAATAGGGTCCTTAATAAAAACGGAGAGAGTCACACCTGAGGGAAGTGCCTGGTTTTTCTGTCTGGATCCAAACTTAACAGCTGACCTGACCCAAGAAGAGATTTTTTTTTTTCCAGAGAAGAAGCTAAATCACCTGACCCCTTTAGTAAATGTGTATTGGAATGAGTTGTTATCTGGGCATAACCAGAATCAGCCTGAAACTGTATAGCATAGTTATACCTACTTCCACTCTTGTCCCCTGGAGTGTGTACAGCAGAAGCAGAGTGGGTACCTTCTGCAGACATTGGTGTGTTTTCATCGTCATTCGAGGAGTCTTTGATCCTTCCAGTTTTGAATTCGAAGTCAAATCCCCAAAGTCCACTCCCATTTAAAATACTGTGAACACTCAAGAGAAAATAACAGAAAGGAGAGAGTCCAGCTGAGGTTGTCCTCAACATAAAAGATTTTGGAAGGGGAAATTACTTAGGGAAGGAAGTAAAAAGGACTGCTAGTTTGTTGTATTAAGAGTGGCGGAGCTGTGCCACATCAAAAGGGGAAGTGATGTGGGAGTGTCATATATCAATCTGTTGATTTCATTGGTTAAGGAATAAAGAAACTGCCTAGGTCCCTTGATAGGCCAACCCTTAGGTGGGTGGAATAAACAGAACAGAAGGCTGGGAGAAAGAAGCTGAGTCAGAGAGTCACCATGATTCTCCTGCTCCAGGCAGATGCAGGTTAAGATCATTCCTGGTGAGCCAGCTTGTGGGCTACACAGATTAATAGAAATGGGTTAGATCAATATGTAAGAGCTAGCCAATAAGAGGCTGGAACTAATGGGTCAAGCAGTGATTAAAAGAATACAGTTTCCATGTAATTATTTCGGGTATAAAGCTAGCCATGCAGGCAGCCGGGTGCTCCAGCAGGAGAATCATGGTGACTTTTTGATGTGGGAGTGATTTCTTATTAATAAAGAAATCTGGATCTAAAATTAAAATCTGGATTGGGAAAAAAGATGTCTGATCCAGATGTTCATGCCAGATGTTCATTCCAGATGTGCAATCAAAAAAAACCCACGTGATCCAGATGTTCGATCCAGATGTGCATTCCAGATGTTCAATCCAGATGT
>NC_022014.1:67114039-67144481 GCF_000317375.1 Microtus ochrogaster
GTGCATTCCAGATGTTCGATCCAGATGTGAGACTCGGATGTTCGATCCAGATGTGCATTCCAGATGTTCGATCCAGATGTGAGACTCGGATGTTCATTCCAGATGCGCGTTCCAGATGTTCATTCCAGATGTGCAATCCATATGTTTGTTCTCATATTTTTATCCACTTTGAAGCTGGCACTGAGTCTGAATATGGGCTTTATTCTGCAGTAAGTTTTTTCAAGTTCTGTTGAGATTCAAAATTCCTTTGAAGCATAACCACTCCCTGAGAACATTTATGTCCATGTGTTCATACAATCATAAGATTTGATATCTAATACAACAACTGTCTCCCCTTCCCCCGTAAATAGAAACTTGCACAGGAAAAATCAAGTCACATCTCTCCAGAGCTACCTTGTTGAATGTGAATGTCTTGTTTCATATCTAAATGTTACACATCTATTTGTGTGAGTATTGTGCTTGTATATTCATTTTTGATTCATAGTAGTGTCTCGTGTTACAAAACTGACTGAAGACAAACTAAATTAAACCAAATAAAGGCTGAAAAAAAACAAAAAAAAAACCAAATAGGAGTGATGTTTGGTCAATGTATTGACAAACATTGGAACAAGCTATGGGAGTTCTGCTTCACAGTTGCATATTTTAAAGTGTTTTGGCTAGTTTAATGTCAACTTGACACAAACTTGAGTCATTGCAGAAGAGGGAACCTTAATTGAGAGAACAACCCATCATATGGGCCTATGGGTAAGCCAATGGAAGAGTTTGTTAATTGATGATTAATACAAGATCACTGTGGTTGGTGTTACTCCTGGGCAGGGTCCTGGGTGCCATAAGAGAGCAGGCTGACAAAAGCATGAACCACAAGTCAGTAAACAGCCCCGCTCCATGCCATGGCCACTGCATCAGGTCCTGTCTTGAATTCCTACTGTGAATTCCCAGGGTGATGATTACAAAGTTGTAAAATGAAACGAACACTTTCCTCCCAAGTAGATTTCAGTCATGATGTATTATCACAGCAACAGAAATCCTAACTATGATAGAAAGAATACTATGGTAGTTTGAGAAGACTTTCCTTACAATGTCTTCCTTCTTTTGTTGGGTATACAACTCAGTGGTGAGGAAGCACCTAGCATTGCACAAGGCCCCTAGTTCAATCACAAGTTTCTCTGCTCTAGAATTAGGCCTTCTCTAATAACAGTGATGACTTCTCCTATGCTTGCATGGTTAGCAAATTCTAATAAAAAAGACATCATTCCTTGTGGTTAATTGTATATCACGCTCTTAATTTTTAACCAGAAAGCTTAATGAGGTAAGCTGCAAGGAATAGTGAATTAAACACAAGCTTGTTGATAACCTGCAAGAGTAAATTCCGTTTGTAAAAGCCATGACCATTTCTTCTGTCTCCCCATTTAAGCAGCTGTTCTGTCTAATGTGCATTCATTTGCCTTACTATCCTGTCTGACCTCTCCTTTGAAGGCATTCTGGGAAGAGAATGTCAGTGTTTACCTACCTGCTGTGCCACCATCTGCCTAAGTAGTGCATGGATGCACACAAATTATATTTCCTTTGTGTGACTTTGAATGACAGAAGCATAAACCAAGACTTCATAGACATAGAATGAGCAGATATTATCTCTTTAGTCCCAGAATGAACTATAACATCATCTTACATCTGGACAGATTGCTCTGGGAACAGGTGCTTACAAACATTTCAAAGCAGAAGCACTGATTTCCAGAATCTCCAGGGGTTTCTCAAAACATTGCCTTTTTTACTTTTACATGCTTGGTCCCTTTATTATTATTTTTCTCTATTAGATGGCAGAATATGTGGTAAAGTATCTATAATTTGCTTTGTTCATGTGTGTGTGTGTGTGTGTGTGTGTGTGTGAGTGTATGTGATATGGACTTGATACTGGCTATATTAATTAATCAACAGGTCAAATATATAATTTTCTGCAATCTTTGGGGTCTGTTGGTAATTTGGAGTTAAAACTTTAGCTTTTATTTATTTATTGTTCTAATAGCTTGTTTTTACCTTCCAGGTTGACTGAGACTATGATATATAGAATATCCATGGTAGGATGTTCTCTCATATTCCTCTAGTAAGATGTATTGCTTGGCCATCAGCGGTTTTCGGTACTAGTTTCTTACTTAGGCTAGAGAAGAAGAATTTACAATTAGTTATTTAGAACAGAACACTTAGGAAACTGAAGTTCTCCCACCAAGTTCTAGGCATTCTGGTCAAAGAAATATATTAACTTTGGACTGAAGAGATAGTACAGTTAGCAATGCTTTGGCTGTGCAAACATAAGAAGCTAAGTTTGGTGCTCAGAACCCATGTGAAAAAACTGGGTAAGGTGGCATACACTTGCATATTCAACAGTGGGGAAATAGAAATTGGATGAAAACTGGAGCTTGGTGGCCAGACAATCCATCCTACTTGGTAGATTCTGGGCCAGTGAGAGCTTCTGTCTCAAAAAATAAGGTGGACAGTGTCTGAGGAAAAGTGTTGACATTTGGCCTTCACATGTGCTGACACACATAAGTGTGTAAGCCTCCATGTACCTGTACACACATATGCATGTGTGTATACACAGGAAATAAATTATCAAAGACCTTGGTATTATCTTCAAGATGGTCTGATGTAATAACTGATGACATAAATAAATTTTGCTATGAATATTAAGTATTTCCTATAGTATGTAAGAAAATACAGAGTTCCTCTTCTCAAGACAAAAATCCATGGAGATGTTTTAATTAATATTATTATTTATTTCCAGGTTCTGGCTATTACAAACAATGCTGCTATGAACATAGTTGAGCATATACTTTTGTTGTATGATAGGGCCTCTCTTGGGTATATTCCCAAGAGTGGTATTGCTGGGTCCAGGGGTAGGTTGATCCCGAATTTCCTAAGAAACCACCACACTGCTTTCCAAAGTGGTTGCACAAGTTTGCATTCCACCAGCAATGGATGAGTGTACCCCTTACTCCACAACCTCTCCAGCAAAGGCTATCATAATTTGGTGTTTTTGATTTTAGCCATTCTGACAGGTGTAAGATGGTATCTTAAAGTTGTCTTGATTTGCATTTCCCTGATCACTAAGGAAGTTGAGCATGACCTTAAGTGCCTTTTGGCCATTTGAACTTCTTATGTAGAGAATTCTCTGTTCAGCTCAGTGCCCCATTTTATAATTGGGTTGACAATGGGGATGTTCTATCGGGAACTCACCAAGGCCAGCTGGACTGGGTCTGAAAAAGCATGGGATAAAACCAGACTCGCTGAACATAGCGGACAATGAGGACTGCTGAGAAGTCAAGAACAGTGGCAATGGGTTTTGATCCTACTGCATTTTACTGGCTTTGTGGGAGCCTAGGCAGTTTGGATGCTCACCTTACTAGACCTGGAAGGAGGTGGGAGGTCCTTGGACTCCCCACAGGGCAGGGAACCCTGACTGCTCTTCGGGCTAATGAGGGAGGGGAGTTGATTGGGGGAGGGGGAGGGAAATGGGAGGCGGTGGCGGGGAGGAGACAGAAATCTTTAATAAATAAATAAATAATAAAAATTTCAAGATAAATAAAATCCATTTTTCAGAGTAAAAATAATATTATTTATATATGTTGCACATTACGTTCTTGAGATGGATCCATCTGATGACAGTAGTTTAATGACATAAATCCTTGAAGTCGCTCATGTCTAAACACTTATTTTTATAATGTCTGATGCAAATTAATTCTCCTCAAGAAATTATACCACACCTCAAATATCTCAAAGCAAGGAACATTTATTGTCATACAGATACTGTAGCAAGCTTCTTGTTGGACTGTCTTTGAATTGGCAGCCCCCAAATAATGACATGGAGACTTATCATTAGTTTTAAAAACTTGGCCTTAGTTTAGGCATTTCTCCCAACTAACTCATACAACTGAAATTAGCCTGCTTCTAATCAATCTCCTTTCTATCATGTGGCTCAGTTACCTCTCCTCTATACTCTGTGTCAAACTGCTTTCACATCCTTCCTGGCATCTCCTGCATGCCTAGATTCTTTCTCCTTTTCTCTCCCCCCAAAATTCTGCCTATTCTCTCTCCTGCCTGCCTATTGGCCACACATCTTTTTATTACAACAATCACAGCAGCATCTTTTCACATATTGTACAAATATCCCACAATAAGATACTAAGAAAACAAGTCCACAATGGTGAGGAATTGTCACTCGTGGTCTATTCAAAGTATTATAGGTCAGCATGCTGCCTAGGGCCATTGTTGTTTGAAGTTATGGTTGAGACTGGAGGGTTTTATTTTAAGAATAAAATTTTAGAGTAATATTTACATAGAAACAATATACAACACTGAGATAGAGCCTTACAAATGTAGAGTTCCTATCTGGTTACACTTACCCTGTGCAGACAGTCCTGCTTTTACAGACAAAGAACTTTCCCTCCTGATGTGATTGCATCCTATACTTACATGTGAAAGTTTGTGTTTCATACAAAGCCTAGTTACATTTACATCCCATGACAATAGTGGGTAGCCATGTTGTGTGTATGTTTCTTTGCAAGTCAACCCATCTGCTTAATTTATTTATAGCCTGCTCAGTCTCTGAAGAGTCTTTGAATTTTAGTTGAAGAACATAAATGAGTAATAATATCTAGAATGTATAACATTGGCCATTACTTACTATGTGTGGGTTTTTTTTCTCTTCCATGAACTGTGGGCACAATTATGCTAGCTTCCCTGTTTGTTCATTTTTTTATTGTTGATCTAAGTTTGCAATATGCATTTTTTACTAACCCAAGTACATCTTCAAATTATGCCATATTGTGCCTCTCCTATGCACACCTGAAAGATAATATTTTTCTTTCCCTTCACTCCACTCTGTATCCAGCTTTTTCTCTTGAAAGCCTGAAGTTGGCCTAAGAGTTAATTTATAATTGGCTTCACATTAGTTTCTTTAATGATTTCTGCTCTTCAAGCATTTTAAAATGTGCTTCTAGACCTTAAATGGAAGCGTTCTCTTTTCCAAATCACACTTCATGATTGCCCTTAAAGTGAGTGGGTGGATACAGGAGGAAAGTTTTCTGGTTATTGAACCATGTTTTAATCTTGACCTGAAAGAAAGTTTCTTAGGTATGATCACATTGCAATAATTCGCTTGTAATATGTTCATCTTTCACATGTATGATACATTGTAACTTTCAAAAGTTTATAAAGGAAAAATGTTGAGTAGAACATATTTTGAATGCAATGACACTATTTAAACTTTATATAATACAGACTATGATATAAACAAGTCTCCTGGAGCTTTGACACACATGTCTTATGTCTTTCTTTGTTTCTCTCTATCTGTTTGTCTGTCTCTGAGTGTGTCTCTGTCTCTCTCTTTGTGTGCACGTGCCTCACATGCTAGACAAGTGATTTATTACTGAACTGCAAACCCCGTCTCTTTTGTACTACTAATTTTAAGAGTTTCTCAAATTTGCTGTGTCACTTAATTTCTGACAACTTGACATGAATTAGAGTTACCTGAAAAGAGGGAACATCAGCTGAAGATTATCCCCATCAGATTGGTCTTTAGGCATTTTCCTTTATTGTTAATGGATGTAGGAGGACCTGGACCACTGTGGGTCATGCCATTTCTAAGCAACAAGGTCTGGACAGAATACAAAAAAGCAGTTGATCCAAACAATAAGCCACTTTCCTTCATAGTTCCTCCCTCTGCTCCTGCTTAAGTTCTTGCCCTGATTTCCCTCAATGTTATGCCTACAGACCAGAAGAGGGCACCGGCTCTCATTATAGATGGTTGTGAGCTACCATGTGATTCCTGGGAATTGAACTCAGGACCTCTAGGAAGAGCAGTCAGTGCTCTTAACCTCTGAGCCATCTCTCCAGCCCTCAATGACAGACTATGATGGAGGCCAGATAGACCCTTTGCTCTCTAAGTTGATTTTCTTCAGTGATTTATCACAGCAATAATTAGAGTAACTACACAAACTGGCCTTCGATCCACTCCACAATTCAGCAAAGCCTTGAACCTGCAATCCTTCCAAATAGCTACCTACAGTTATGGGGGAGATTATAAGCATGTACCATTGTGTTTTTCCATATTTTTTTCTTCTTGTTCTCTCCACCCTAGCCCTCATTTTCTCAACTGAGTATTGAGCTCAGGGCCTCACATGTGTTAGGTAGTTGCTCTACCATTGAACTATAACTCAATTCCATTTCTTACTCTAAATAAGGCCAAAGATCTTCCTTAACCTCTTTTATTCAAGTTAATAATGGGTATTTCCAAATATATTTCAGACTGAAATCAGAGCTTGTCTGGACCCCAGTCTATGGCAGCTTGTTCTGCTCACAGCTAGGTTGCCTGACTTTATTTTCTGATAATAGTCTGTCAAAGCCTCTTGACTTTCTTTCTAAGGAGCCTGAATCTAATATATTGGGATTTAGAGTCTTGCTCAGATCACATGCCCCAGTTCTGAAAACTTTATACTTATTTTTTTTTTTTTGGCCTCAACTTCTTTCTGACTGAGATTTGTCACAGATTCTATTCTTTGTGGTCCTGGAATTCAGCCTGTCTCTGACCCATCTTTCCTTGTGTCCTTAGTGATGGACATCTTTTACCCAAGTCCTCTCCTTGTGAGGGTTCTTGCTTCCATCTCAACAGAGCTTTTGACCCAAACTCTCTGTGTCTCCAGGGTCATCTCTTCCTATTTGACTTCTACCTCCTCTGATAGCTCTCCTACGAGCTTTCTTCACTAGATTTCATGGCCTCTCACACTCATGATTTTTTTTCTGTGCTTAGTGTGTGTTTTCTGATGGAAATGTTCTTGATATAGACATTTACAAACCTGGATTTTTTTTTTAGGTCACATTGGCACAGAATGTGTAAGCAATGAATACAGAATTAGAGATCTCAGTGGAGATGCGTGCAACCTTTTTTCTTTTAATGAGGAGGAGATGGGAACTCTGTTAAGTATTAGACCAGATACTATTTCAAATATTGCTTTACTTTGGTAGTATTTAGAAAACCTTTTCAGAAATACTTTTTCTTGGTAGGAACCTGATTTCTTTCCATTGGCATCTAGATGTCTAGTGCTGGATTTGGCTTCATAGCATTTTATTCTTTCCAACAGCGAGAACACCTTGAATCTCAAGGTGTTACAGAATTTCTTAAGCCAGTAGGTAAAGGTTTGTAGAGTTTTATAATGAGGTCCCGTTTGGAGACTTCAACTCTGAAGAATTTTTCTTGGTCTATATATTGCAGCAGCTGAGGCCAGCAGACAGCCACCTGACCAGATGGGAATGATGAGACCTGAGAGGGCAGCAACACTCAGTAAGCAGGGAATACAATCTTGCTGAATGGGGCTAGAGAGGTGGCTCATCAGTTAAGAGCATTGGATGTTTTCCTGGAGAACCTGGGCTGGATTTTCGGTACCCACAGGAGCCTCACAATCATCTGTAACTCCAGGTCTAGGAGAATCTATTACTTTCTTGTGTCATCTGCAGGTACCAGGCATGCACACGACACATGCAAACATACATGCAGACAAAGCACACATGTCTTAGTTAGGGTTTTATTGCTGTAAAGAGACATCAAGGCCATGGCAACTCTTATAAAGGAAAACAATTGTTTCTGGCTTACAGTTCAGAGGTTTAGTCCATTATCATCATGGCAGTAAACACGGCAGCATGGTGCTACAGAGGTAGCTGAAAGTTCTACGTCTGGATCCACAGGCAGCAAGAAGTGACTGCCGCACTGGGCATGGCTTATGCATGTGAGACATCAAGATCCACCCCCAGTGACACACCTCCTTCAACAAAGTCACACCCAACCAGCCCATTTTTATTCAAACCTGCAACTCATAGGCATTAATAATAATAAAAACAAAGACTTCAAAATAAAAAAGAAAAACTTCAGAGGAAGACAACAAGGACTCAACGGGCAACATACAGAGAAGGTCCCTTTCTGACTTGATGCTAGTTTATATCTAAACCTCTCATTGCCACCTTCAGGACATATGCCAGCCTTAAGAAAAACAAATCTGGTAGGAAATTCAGACTTTGACATTTAGTCAATAGTTTTAGAATGAGTCTAATGCTTTCTTTTCTTTTTATTCAAAAGGACAGTTTAACAGCAAATCACAATCAATTGCAATAAAATATGTTTGAAACGTTTTGTATGTCAGCTTTGAAAGATATTTTCCCAGGCTTGTATACATGTGATATGTGGAAGGTAGCCCACACATAGCATCCAGGAAGACAATCGAGCAAGTGGAATCTCAAGACAGAGCAGCAGACTTGGAGATCTGAACAGTTCGTCTGGACAGGGAGAGTAGGTCTCTTTGAATGGGACTAGCCTGGGTGAACTGCTAAACACCTACATATTACCTGGAATTATGGCTTAATCAATCAATCAATCAATCAATCAGTTAATTAATTACATGTGTATATGTGTGTTTGCCTTTAGGAATTCATCTTGTTCACATAGATGTCTGTAAAGGCTAGAAGAGGCTGTTAGATTTTTATGAACTGGGGTTATAGGCCCACAAGAGCCACTTGAAGTGGGTGCTAGAAATCAAGCCTGAATCCTTCACAAGAGCATTAAGTGCTGAGCCATTTAGAAGGGGTGTTTTCAGAACATGAACAATTGCATAACCCAAGATTAAGGGTGCCCTAAGGTTATTAATAGAGGAATTCTTCTGACAGCTCAAAGGGATAGTTAAGATAAGAACACAGTTGGTACAGAGAGAAAAACAAAATGATTTGATAGATCCCATTCTTTCAAGGGTATTTGGCCACAACAAATCTCTCTATTGAGAACTTCTCTTCTGCCAGGTCCTGAGTCTCTCATACCAAGATTGAACCATATTGTTCAACTTTTAGACACGTTTCTTACTACAACACAATGTGTCTATCTTAACTTCTGATAATCCACCAGTTTTTTTCTCTTTTAATTGAGATGTATGCCAGCATGTGTATATATATTAAAAAAAGATCAAGATAGGACCATTCTAATATTTTGTCCCATTTCACTTATGGCATTTGGACTATCAGGATGTGGTAATGACTGTGGGTTACACAAGGCATTATCTGCAGAGTGGTCCAGCTGATGTTTTAGCCCTAGCTTCTAGCTGCAGGATTTCTGAAACACAGTTGCTTTTATAACTCTGACTATGCCAACGGTATCTACCTTCTCAGGGGACTGGCATAATTTGATGAAGATTTATTAAAACAAAAGTTTAAAATAATTACAGAGCTGTACCATATGCCATCTCACCTTGGAGAAATTTGCATCTTCTGGTAGATTGTGGATCCAGAAAGATCTGGAAATTTCCCAATTTCTTTCTCTTTGTAACAGCATGACCTCAGGAAAATTGCTTCATGATTGTGAGCTACAGAATACTAGTCTAGATATAAAATTACTTTCCTTTAATGACATTATGGGTTATTTGTACCAAATTTTAGGTGCCTGCCTCCCCTCTTCTTTTTTTCATAGAGCACTGGGCACTGCAGTGTTTTGTTAGGTCTTTTCTTTTCTCTTCAAGAATGATCACCTTCTCTCTTCAGTTGTGGTTTACATAGATAGTGTGTTAATACCTTTAAAGTCTTGTTCTATCATGACAATAGTTTAATTATTTAAGTTGAGTTTTGGTTGACAAAATAATGGCAGCCCTCTTCCCCAATTATCCACATAAACTTCAGAGTCTATAAATGTGCCTCCATACACAGAAGACAGCATCAAGGCCATTAAATATCTACCTTGGGAATGAGGAGAGAATGCTAGATTAGGTGGGTAGGTGCAACATATTTAAATATAGAAAAGGCTGAGGTCAGAATCAGAGACCAAGTTGAAGATGTTACACTGTTGGTTTGGAAGAAGATGAGCAGGGCCATAAAGCACAGAGTGTAATTGGCTTCCAGGAGCCACAGAAGGCAAAGGGTCTCTCCTTGAGACTCCATGAGAACTTCAAATCAATGACTCATTGGTATTGTTTTAAGTCACAAAGTTTCAACTAGCGGTAAATTATTACAAGAACAATAGGAAGGCAATACTCTTCCTTTCCTTACTTTCTGCTCTTTCACTATAACATAGTTCTTGTGTTTTGTAAGTGCTGGGAAACTCTCACATGCTTTCTTCATCTCTGTCTCTGAGTCTGAAGACTAAGCTGCTTGCTTTGGCCAACCCTCCAAAAACAAACTTCTTAAGAGAAGAATAAATTGTAAGTTTTTATTGTATTTTGGGCCATCCATTGCTTTTCTGTGGTGGGTACACAGTGAGAAGCAGGGCATAAAGAAAATACATTCAAAGTGAATGATTTAGGAAGGTTGAATAAGGAAGGTATTCACAAAGAAAAAGGAAACACGAGGGAAATCTGATAACAAGGAACCTTGGCAGGTCCTCATGGGGGATGAGGTTTTTCTCTCTAAGTACCAAAAGAGGGACCAGAGGAGGGTGTGGCTACTGAAATCCAGAAGGAGACAAGAGAAAGAGGAACTAGAGAGAGTGGAGCAAATAGTGCTCATAACTGATCGGTCTTCAGGGACTTCCTGATAGAACTGAGTTAGTTAGGTGATGAAAGTAGATTGTGGCCACTGGCAGAGAGGGAGGGAGGAAAGTACATCCGTTTCCCATTTCTTTCTCTTCAAGCCACTGTTAGGGCTTCTACTGACCCAACTGTCAAAGAGTAGAGAGCAGAGAAATCCTTTAGAGTCACACCCATCAGTACTCAGGAAGTGTGCTTTTGGAGAGAAAGGAAGATCAGGTCTAGAGGGGCAAGCAGAAGGATCCCAAACACAGTAGTACTCAGAAAAGGCATGCTTCAAAATAATTGTTAAATTTGGGTAGTAATGCCTTCAATAAAAATTACTTATAAGAATATAAATGGCTGAAGACAGAAAAATAATAATTTTATCAGAAAGTTGTGTCTAGTTCTACATGAGATGATTAAATAAACAAATGAATGAGTCTGTATTGGTGGACGTGAACTTATTATTTGTTGGCATGACTGAGTAGAGAGCACACAATGGATGAATGGATAATTGATATGAGATTTTTAATTTTGGTAATATCATCATTTTATGGTGAGTGACTGGATTCAACAAACATTAGATGAATTCTGGTTTGGGCTATGATGAAACTAGATTGTGGCCACACAGCAGAAAAAGAATGGAGTACAGCTGATCAGCTTCCCTTTTCTGTCTTTTCAAGGCCCTGTTGAGGCATAGGAAGATATGCACAGAATTAATCAAACCAATAATTCAGGTGCATCCCTTTGCATGTGTATGTGTGTGAGTGTGCATGTGTGTGTGTGTGTATGTGTGTGAGCGTGTGCATGTGTCTATGCACGTAGAAACTGGAAGTCAAGGTCAGACTTTCCTCAGCCATTTTCCACATTTTCTTTTGAGACAGGGTCTCTCAATTCATCACTTTTGAGGATAGCTTTCTTAAAGATTAGCAATCTTCCATGCAATTTTTAAAGATCAGTGGAGAATTTACGATAAGGTTAATCTTCACTGCCAACCTGCCTGGACTTAATTCACCGAGGTGATTGGTGTGGCATACTTCTGGGTGTGTTTGTGGGGACATTAATTGACTGAGACAAAATATTTTACCCTGAAGGTGGGTAGCTCTATCCATGAACTGGGGCAGAAACAGAATAAAAAGGAAAAAATAAGAAATCGAGCACAATATTGTCATTCTTCTTTCTTTTCTTGACTCATGGTATGAACTTCAATGCTTTTCCATGCCCTCTGCCATGGTCTGGGTGCTATGAACAGAGTAAAAAGAAATGTTAGTACCTTTGGTCACAGTGATGAGAAAAAGCAATGGGAGCACTATAGTTTCCATAGATTCAATGTGTCTTTTACTCTGGGAGGTAGAGATGACAGATAGATAGATAGATAGATAGATAGATAGATAGATAGATAGATAGATAGATAGATAGATAGATAGATAGATAGGAACAGAGAGACACAGAGAGGGACATAGGCACCACACACACACACACACACACACACACACACACACACACAGCGACAGAGAGAGACTCAGGGAGAGATGGAGCAGTTTATAAAGCTTCGCATTTAACTCTATTTGAATTTGAATTTCTAATTGTCATTCAGAAACTGTGGCTTTGAACCTGCAGGAGACTAAACGGATGAATGTGTAAAAATATCAAAGAGTGGTCCTTACATTCCTCATGCAGTGCAGTAAAACTGGGAGAGGGAGAAGTCCATCTGGCTCTCCTCTGCGCTGGGTCTGCCATTCCACTAAGGTACAGGACACACCTGAGTGGGAATGTCAGCACTAATTGCTTGCTTCCTGCCAATCTTCTTTATTCCTTGGGGCCTTTGAAGAAAAGCAAATAAACATTCCCCTCAGGAATAAAATCCATCTGGGTTGGGGAAAATGGCAATATTTCTCGGCATACTTAAGATTTTAAACCACAACAATTGAGAAACTCATGTACAATACTTGCTGCCAGCTCCCAGAGGAAGCAGACACTTTATGCAAGTAAATTTTTGGGCCATTTTTTCTTGTTGTATTCTGCACAGAGAACACCTAAGCTTTGATGGTCCAGTTCTATGAAGAGAATCTATCCCTTGTTTCTGTACTGGTTGTAAAGAATGTCAAATCTCTAAGAAGTAAAAGAGTGATATGCAAAATATTCATCAGTATGGCTATAGGATAGGATCATTTCAGGTTCCCTATCCTCAGCTGCCCCATGAACTAACTGGGGACCTTGCCTTAGGCACCTGGAAGCCCCTCTAGGTCCAAGTCTCTTCCCAACCCTAAGATGGCTCCCTTAATTAAGATATGTGCTTCCCTGCTCCCCTTTCCTGTATCCCAATCATCCCGTTGCCCCAAGTTCTCCCCATCCTACCCTTTTCACTTTTTTCTCCCCATCTCTCCTTACCCCCCTCCCACCCCTATATTTTGCATATCACCATAGAACCTTCATCTGGCGATGGATGGAGATAGAGACAGAGACCCACACTGGAACACTGGACTGAGCTCCCAAAGTACCAATGAGGAACAGAAGGAGGGAGAAGATGAGCAAGGAAGTCAGGACCAAGAGGGGTGCACCCACCCACGGAAACAGTGGGGCTGATCTATTGGGAGCTCACCAAGGCCAGCTGGATTGTGACTGGAAAAGCAGGAGATAAACCCGGACTCTCTGAATATGGCGGACAATGAGGGTTGCTGAGAAGCCAAGGACAATGGCACTGGGTTTTGATCCTACTTCTTGTTCTGGCTTTGTGGGGGCCTAGCCAGTTTGGATGTTCACCTTCCTAGACCAGGATGGAGGGGGGAGGACTTTGGACTTTCCACAGGGCAGGGAACCCTGACTGCCCTTCAGACTCGAGAGGGAGGGGAAGAGGAGTGGGGGGAGGGTGGGAGGAGTGGGAGGCTGGGAGGAGGCGGAAATTTTTTTTTCTCAATAAAAAAAATCTTTAAAAAAAAAAGAAGTAAAAGAGTGATTGGGCTAGGGAGATGGCTCAGTTGGCAAGGTGCCTGATACTCAAACATGAAGAGGTGAGTTTGAAACCCAGGAGCTCAGACAAAAAAGCAGGGAATAGCAGTGTACACCTCTAATTCCAGTACCAGGGAAGTAGAGAAGGGAGGCACACTGGAGTTCACACTGGGTCAGTCAGTCTAGCCAAATCAATGAGAAACCTTATATCAATAAAATGGAGAGAGAGAATGACAGAGGACTTGCATATGCATGTAGACTTGCTTACACACATAAACACACACACATGCATACACACACAGAGTGTGTGTGTGAGAGAGAAGCTGTGTTCACTAGAATCAATCAAGCAGTGTCTTCTAAATATAGACGTGTATCCTAGACCTTCCGGAGGTGGCAAGGATTCTCCATAGGCTGAGGATTGCTGATGCTCAGTGGTAGCATGACCCTCTCATGCCTCTTCTCTATAATGTTTGTCTGATGTTCTGGAGTTTTCTCTGGCATCTACATCTGTGTTGTCATTTAATTCTTCTAACAGTCATATGAAGAAGGAGAATAATTGGTCCAGAATTTTAATAGCCTTTTTTTAATTTTAGTTCATTTGTCCTCTGGTTTCACATCTCTGATTCATATTCCATAGTCTGGGAAAGTACTTTATTGGACATTTATGTTTACTAATACTATTCATGGTCAGTTATTTCCCCAAATGCCCTGCATTATATTTAGCATGAACATCACCTTCTTCATAAGGTGAAAAATATCTCCATGAACATGCCTGATCTAATCTTCTGTCCCTTCCCCCATCATATACAGTTCTAACAACTACTCTTCCTTTGTCCCATGTTTGTCATAGTCTCTTTACAAAGTCATCCTGCAAGGTCTTCTTCCCAGCCACCATGCCAGGGTAATCCTTAATCAGTTGGTGACCTCTCTGGCCAGTGAATACTTTCCTTCAATTCAAGGCCCATCCAAGCAGGCAGACTCATTGGTTTCTTTTATTTCTGCTTCCCATTTAGTACTAGACAAATTTGTTATCACATTTCTGCTACTCTATCATATTTTAATTCCTTGAAAGGCAGGAAGAGGACATTTAATCTTCATGTCCTCAGTCTGAGACCGGAATGGATAGGTAAGGGAATTCCTCTCCATGCTGCAAAGTAGATTTGGTGGCTTTTTCTTTTTGGCTTTTCCCCAGACTCCACTGAGATGATCACTGTAGCATAAACACCCCAAGGTAAATAAAGCTGATTTATTAAGGGTTTGCAACAAAAGGGACGAACTCACAAATAGAGAGAAAGGCTGAAGCCATCGCTGATCTCTCTCTCTCTCTCTCTCTCTCTCTCTCTCTCTCTCTGCCATCCTGGGTCTTCTCTCATGCTAAGCAAGAGCCAGAACAAGAGAGCAAGAGCGCTTCTTCTTTCGACGTATCAGTCCACCAGTCCACAGGAGCACCTCAGATCACACTCAGTGGTCACTGTACTGGTTAGTTCTTATTGTTAACTTGACACAGCTAGAGTTACCTGAGAAGAGGGAACCTCAATTAAAAATCAAATTAGCCTATGACCAATATATATGAGAAGTTGTCTTGACTGATTATTGTGGGAGGGCCCAGACCATGCTGGTAGGCGCTATCCTTACGCAGCTGGCTTAGGTTATATAAGGGAGGTTATATAGGGGCATGAGCCAGAGAACAAAACAGTTAAGTGGCATTCATTCATGGTTCCTGGCTTGGGTGCCTGCCTTGACCTTCCCCACACCCCAGTGATGTACTATGACTCAGAAGTGTAAGCCAACCCCTTTCTTTCCCCAAGTCACTTTTTGTTAGCATGTCTGATCACTAGACATAGTAGCCCAATACGGGCTCACCTGGGCAGAGACTTTTTTGTATAAGGCTCCTTTCTATTTTCTTTTCCTTTTCCTCTTTTTCTTCTTTTCTTTCTTTTTTTTCTTTGAAACAGGGTTTCTCTGTGGTTTTGGAGCCTGTCCTAGAACTAACTCTTATAGACCAGGCTGGCCTTGAACTCACAGAGATCCACTGCCCTGTGCCTCCTGAGTGCTGGGATTAAAGGCGAGCGCCACCGCTCGGCTAAGGCTCCTTTCTTGATACTGAATGATGGGATGCGGTGAGGACCTGTTTCAACCACAAATATGTATGGAGGCTAAATGTGCCCGACAGCAATATTTGACCAATGGGGGCTGGGAGGAGGCAGAGCAAAAGGCCTTGAAAACACTCCTGAAATTGAGAATTTCTTGAGCACTTCTGTACACAATTCTTTCAGACTGAAAGAAAGCTTGCATTCAGTGGCAGTCTGCAGTATATTTCGCAATGGCTCTCATGCTAATGCTCTCGTTCTCTTTCCTTTTTCCTCTTTCTCTCACATCCACTTCTCCATTTGAATAATGCATACACTAACTATGGAACAGAATAGACGCTGTTAGTCCAAGCTTTCCTCTCTTGGGAACTCAGTCTTATGTAGCTCCATGCCTAGTGGTTAGTAAAGGAGAACCTGAGTTCATACTTTCTTGAAAGAATGGATGGGCCAGGCAGTGATAGTACATGACTTTAATCCCAGCATTTAGATCTCTGAGTTCTAAGACAGCCTGGTCTGCAGAGCAAGTTCCAGGACAGCCAGAATTACACACACAAAAAAAAAACCCTGTCTCAAAAAACAAAACAAAAATGGATGAAACATAATAGGAATCACAAATATATGTGTGCGTTTTACAATAGAAATTTATTTCCTGCCCTTTAATTTGGATAGTATTGAGTAATAAGTGTACAATGCTGGTCCCTGATGCCCTCAGGCAGACATCCGAAATTTCCAGGTGACTTTTCTTTTGAAATAGTTCTCAGACATGTCTGTTAGAGCAGTGTCTTTCCCTTTCTGCCAACATGACATCGGAGTAGTTAGGTATGATTGTTCTTTAAGGTTTCATGTTTTCTCCTGTGGTCAATAAGCAGTAAAGTGTTTTCATATTGTGTATGTGGTCTAATCTGCTGAATCCTGGCTAATTATATTGTTAGGGTTCCTGTGGCTAAGTACCTAAGTTCCTGCTAAGAGTACCTTAGCAGTCAGGAACCAAGGAAAGCAGCAGAAATCACACAATCCAGCAGATCCTATGCAAGACATTTATTGGGAGGTAGGGAGTGAAAAAGCCACCTCGAGATGGGGGGGGGGAGAGAGAGAGAGAGAGAGAGAGAGAGAGAGAGAGAGAGAGAGAGAGATTCTTTTATATGGTAAAGTGCAGCTGAATTAATTCACTTGACTGGCAGCAGAGAAGCCCACACCCAAAAGAGTAGACCAGCCACCCGCCTCTTAGTTCCCCTAAAATGGCATCTCTCATTGCTTCTCACTGTTGGCAGGAAAATACTTTTTTCCTCAATGCATACTCTGAGGGAAACGTCCTCTAGAGACATAGCAAGGTGACACGCTGTGCAGCTTCTCTGCCAAGGACAAAAAGAGGGAAGGCCAGAATGTGGTGTTTCAGAGAGAAAGCAGAAAGTTAATAGAGGTTACCAATATAATTGATGAAGATAAGCCTGGAAATATTCCATGAGTTCT
This sequence comes from Microtus ochrogaster, assembly GCF_000317375.1. NCBI lineage: Eukaryota > Metazoa > Chordata > Mammalia > Rodentia > Cricetidae > Microtus > Microtus ochrogaster. The sequence goes on from NC_022014.1 coordinate 67,131,075, forward strand.
CTTAGGCTCCAAACAGCAAAGCTCCATTACTGTTTTATTTCCTGCTGGGATCTGAAGTAGAAAGGTCAAAAGTGACCTTAGCTAAATTAGGATAGTTGTGTTTTGCCTCTGGGAATATGAACAGAAAAAAACAATATGATCAACTTGTTTTGATTTTGTGTTGTTTAAAACGTATCAGGCAAAGAAAAGAATAGAGGCCACACAATCAGGAATGCTTGTAAGTCAGGAGACAGGCTGACAATTGCTAGCCCAGAGTGCTTGAATCAAAACAGAAGGAGCATATTGACTTATGGCTCTATTTTGAAGGATGGTTTTGCATTAAAGAATTATAATGGCCTGTGCTTGAACTCTGAACACTGTGAACCACTGTTGGCAGTGAGTGATTTAGTTCTCCAAGGAAGGCACCTGGAACAACATGTCAGCCCCTCTCGCTCTTTCTCCACGTAGCATTACAGAATTTTGAAAATTCAACTTCTTCTCATTTGACTGTGGCATAAATTGTTTAATCAGAAACTTTCCAATTTTTCAAATATACAGATACTATCTACCTCCATTTTGCAGTATCAGCTTAGACGTTTCTCTCCTCCAGTGATTAATTGATCTCTGGGGGACTTTGGAATGGAACCAACTAAAACTATGAGATTTGAGCCTCATTGCATTTAGGAAGGAACCAATTAAAACTGTATCTTTTGATGCTTAGTTTCAACCATCTAACACTTTTATTTATATTTATTTACTTTGAGGCAGGACCACATGATTTCCAGACTGTCTTTGGATACCTTATGCAGCTTAGGATTACCTTGAATTTATAATCTTTCTTCCTTATCGTTCTAGTGTTGGGATTACAGGTGGGACCCACCTGTGCTGCGGGTGGAATTTAGGGCTCAGTTCATGTGAGGCAAGCAGGCTACCAACCAAGCTCTATCTCCAGTCAAACCTCATGTATTTCCTAAAGAGAAGTCACTTGAATAAAAATTCATATTGACTATAAAAGGAAAGATCACATGATGCTTGTTGCCATCATTTACAAAGTTTTTTCTATAGCTTCCCCAAAACTTGTATTCTGAGGGGGAAAAGCTTCATCTCTTACTAAGCCAAGTATAACCTCCTCCCTTCTCATCCCTTTTGCCTCTGGCCCTTTCTCACTTCTTCAACACTATTCTGTTGTTAAAAAAGAATTAAGCATCTCCCAGGGATTCTTCCTGTTTTTCTAGATCTCGTTTATGCACCATTTGAGCAGGAACTGTGTAAGCTGTATGACTAGTGTTGTCAATGAATAATTTTACTTTATTAAACAGGTAATGTGATTCTGTTCCTGACTCTCTTAAATTTCTTCTATCAAAATGCAGTACGCCCTTGTTCAATTCTTTCTCTGTCCAACAATTCCTTTGGTACTTAAAGATGGGGACGCATTCAGAGAAATACGTTGTGAGAGGACTCTGCCACTATGCTGATATCATACAATCTCTTCAGAAAAACCACAACAGCTCTGGGGTCACTCAATATGAATACTCTCACGGGATCACAGTCCTGCACCCAGCCCATTGTTGATGAAAATATTTTGTGCTGCCTGATTGTACTGTCTTTGGGGAATTTGCTGCCAACTCAACCTTCCCTGTTTTCTCAGATTCCTTTGTATCCAATTCTGAGTCGTGTACCCAGGCTTTAGAAAGCTGAGTGCTGTATGCTGAATTGTATACTTTTCTCCATCGGTGCTCCAGTTTCCAGCGTCTCTATATTTGGTGATAGGATCTGCAGGAGGTAATTAGATCAGAATGGGGCCTTACAGATTGGGCTCTGTTCTGTTATGTCTGGTGATCTTACAAAGAGAAGGTAGGGTCTCTCACTCGCCTTCCTTTTCACATCCTGTACTCTGAGAAAAGGCTCCATGAAGGTGAGCACAAAAGCACATGGCCACAGCAAGCCCAGAGTCCTCACCAGGTACCACATTTAGTCAGAATCTTGATCCAGGATTTAGAACCATCAGAGCTTAAGTCTCTGTATAAACTATGCGGCTCTGGTGTTTTGTTAAATCGTCAGAACAGTCATGAATTGGCTACCTCTTGTTTCAGAAAAAAGCAACCTGGAGAAGGTGTCTCCTTATAGAAGTTATTTTTTTTTCCATTGAGAGAAGGGATGATGTTTTAAATGGTCAATGATTATAAGGATAAAGTCTTGGTAAAACAGCGGCAGTTTGATTCGCAGTATATTCTGGTTTGTTTTTTTTTTTTCCCCAGCAATGACAGTGGTAGCACCAAAATTTTTGTGGAGATCATCATGGAGGAGCAGAATAGTTAGGAAAAAGGTAGCCATCATTCCTCTTGGCTAACTATGCATTAGAGTCTCTCGCCTACCCAACCTCTTGAAAAGGACACACCCTTTCCTTAACAACTCCAATTTAGTTTTCAGCAATCATATTCGGTTTTGTTCTCTGCCATTCTTAGATTATGTGCTAAATGAATCTAAGATAGCAAATTTATTCCACCAAGGACGTGAGGCTCAAGGTTGGATCACTGAAGGATTCTACCAATTGTAGAAACAGGGTACCCACCCACCAGAAATGTGTCCTGTATAATTATATACTAAAAATAAATACCAATGCAAAGAAGCATGAATTATCTTCATAAAGTAAGTATGACATGTTTGTGGATATGTTAACATTTTGAGTATTTTAAATGCATTCTATCTCATAATCTCCCAAAGAGTTTGGAATTAAATAGCATAAACATTATTAAAACCATTTGTATGCAATGAATGAGAGCTAATGAAAGGCTCAAGAGACTAAGTGATAGATTTGAAATATTACAAGGCTCTAGTTGTGAGAGAAATAGTCTCATGCATATATATTATATTGTTTGTTCATTCATTTCTTCTCTTTCCTGTCATATAGTTTTATTTTTAAAGTTTACAGAGCTTCTGGAATTCAGCATTGATTCTTACATCCCTTTTAATTTCTTTGTTGAGGATAAGATTCAGGGTCTTGCAGATGCTAGAAAGTAATCTACCATGGAGACACAGGCCAACCTCTCTGGGCTTTTCATGCAGTATTAGGGAACACATGTGATGTGGGATTGCCCTTTGTATGCTGTGAATATGTTTTATTGCCATTGGTTAATAAAGAAGCTGTCTTTGGCCAATGACTTAACAGAATAAAGCCAGGAAGAAAATCAAAAAAGATGTAGAGAGAGAGTAGGCATAGTCAAAGAGGTGCCATGTAGCCGCTGAAGGAGACAATAGAATCTTACTGGTAGGCTTCAGCCATGTGGTGGTACACAGATTAATAGAAATGGGTTAATTTAAGATGTAAGAGTTAGTTAATAATAAGCCTGAGCTAATAGGTCAAGCTCTGTTGCAATTTATATAGTTTCTGTGTAATTATTTTAGATCTGGAGAGCTGGGAAATAAAAAAAGAGTTTCTGCCTATAGGCATGTAGCCTCAACAGACCTTAAACTTTTAATGATCATCCTTCTGCCTCCATTTCCTAGCTGCTGGGATGGCTACCATGTGCCACCATAGTGCACTTACCTCTGACCTTTCATCCTGTCTTGATTACTCCAAACTTGGCAAACAGCATAACTTCTCCTAAGGATTTCGTCATTTCAACTTTGACACTGCTGGTGTTGCTTGCTGTTATACTGACCCTCCTTCACTTTGTTAATGAGCAGATGTGTGTTTAGTGTCATTTCGTCTTTTGCAGATGTTATTTTTAGCTCCTGTATGATACTTTCTGGAGAACCAAACTTGTTTCCGTATTTTAATTCTCCAGGTGAGGCGAGGCTGACTAATTTTTTCACAAAAAATGCTGTCTCAGTGTGTCCCCTTGATGACAAAGCTTACTCGGGAAATCTTGTTCTTGTTTTAACTTTAAGTCTGTCAACACAGATCACTGATTGCTTTGCTAATGTATAACATTCTAATGGGCAAATCTTGGAGTGTACTTATATGTGTGTGTTGGATAAATGGGATGGATATTGCATCAAAACATTTCATACTTCTTCCCTATAATAGGAGAATAGGTGTATTTCCTTGGGAATTAAAGACGTTAGGTCAGGACAAAGCTCAGACAAGGTATTTGCTTGCTTTCTCACTGACCACCCCAGCCCATCATCATTTCCTTTCAACTCTAAGCCTGAGGATCATTAGCAGGAAACAGGTATCTCTTGAAAAGAACATTTTTTTTTTTTTTTTTTTTTTTTTTTTTTTTTTTTTATTTTTTTTTTTTTTTTTTTTTTTTTACAATTTAGGAGCAGGGCATCTTGGACAGCATAGGATAGAGAAGTAGATAGAGCAGATATAGCATACTGAAAGGAGTCCTGGACCAAAATGGTCTTTGGCGGATAGATGCAGTAAGGCCCAGGCATGCTCCCCAGAGGGTGTAGGAAGATGTACCTCTCTCCTTTCAAACTCTCATCAGGGAAATGCCACCCTTGGCTTCTCTTTCCCTACTTCCTATCCTTCAATAATCCCTAGGACTTCAGCTTCAAAACATCTAAGTTGTTTCTAGGTTCTGGCTATTAGAAATAATGCTGCTATAAACATAGTTGAACAAATGCTTTTTGTAGTATGATTGAGCATCTTTTGGGTATATGTCCAAGAGAATAAAGGAGAGGGGGCCCGATCTTGACTTGCCCTGTAGTCAGACTGATGAATACCTTAAATATCACCATAGAGCCTTCATTCAGCAACTGATGGAGGCAAAGGCAGAGTCCCACATTGGAGCACTGGACTGAGCTCCCAAAGTCCAGTTGAAGAGTGGAAGGAATGGGAATATGAGCAAGGGGGTCAAGACCATGATGGGTTCACCCACTGAAACAGTTTGACTGAGCTAATGGAAGCTCACCAACTCCAGCTGGACTGGGAAGGAACAAGCATAGGACCAAACTAGTTTCTCTGAATGTGGTTGACAGTTACATGGCTGGGGCAGACTGAGGGGCACTGGCAGTGGCACCAGGATTTATCCCTACTGCATGTACGGGCTTTTGGGGATGCTATTCTCTTTGCATGTATACCTTGCTCAACCTAGATACAACAGGGAGGGCCTTGGACCTTCCACAAGGAATTGTGCCTTATCCTCTCTGAGGATAGGTGGGGGTGGGGTGGGAGGGTATATGGAGGGAATGGGAGGAGGAGAGGGAGTGGGAACTTGGATTGATATTTTTTTTTTAAATTAATAAAAAATAAAATAAGAAGTCAAGGTATTAGAAGATGCCAAGGGAGCTGAACGGGTAAAGAATTTGTGTTTAATTCTCATAGGCAAGTAATTTTCATTAACAAGTGATTTGCGGGTCAGTGAGATGACTCCATAGGTACTTGCTGTCAAGCCTAGATACTTGAGATTGCTCCCTGGGTCCACATCTGGAAGGAAAGAATCAACTCTTGCAAGTTGTCCCTGACCTCCATATTTGCCCTCCCCCACTAAATAAAACAATGTAAAAAAGTGATTTGATCAAAACAATTGTAAAACAAATCCCACATAACACACATGTATGTTTTTGCCTCATATATGTATAATGCATATGTATACATGTGCTCACATGTAACAGACATCCAATCTCATATCTGTATATCACACAATCTGGCTTCAGTGAAGAGGTGCTGTTGTTGAGAAAGGCAGGCAGTCTAAGCCTGTTTCACATTTCGGTGGTTGCTGGGCCAACTGCTACCTCACACCTACAGAACTCTAGGACTCAGAGAGTCACGAACTGCAATCAACTACAATAATTGGTTAAAGGTTTTTAAGTAAGTGAAGGCGGTGTTGCAATTCCACCTCTTGGACCAGGCAAACCTAACACATTTTAAATGTCTCCACTACTGCAGAAAACAAACCTGTTTTTATTGCTCAGTGACTGAATGACATTTTGAGCTGAAATGAATTGAGTCTGGCAATATTGTTTTATAGGGACATTTTCTCTTCAGAGTCCTAGGATTGCAGGAGTGTAAGAAATGATTGAAGAGCACCCAACCTTTCGATACATTCCACAGACATTGCCACTAACACCCTGTATGTTATCTGTTTTTAGAAATATCCAACTCTACGCCAACCTGTATCCAAAAGAGAGAAGGCTTTTGGGGAAGTGTCAAGCCAGTATATAAAGTTAGCCTAAAGGGTTGCAAACCAAAAAGGATTCTTAGCATGTGTTGAAAGTTATTATTGACATTGCTATACATAAACTCATCCTACTTTTTCTGTCCTTCATTCATTTTCTTGCACTACCTTCAGCAGTAAGAACACTTTCCAGGCTGTCCATAGGGTTTGTTACTGTACATACCATCTCAATTGCACTTACCCTCTACTAGCCTCTTTGAAAAAATAGGCACAAGCGTTGCTATTGAATTTCTTTACTCAATAAAAGAGTTTCAAGTACAACTGTCTCTTCGGAAAAAAAAAAAAAACATCTTGCCACTAAGAAGTATATATGAGAATATATTTGATCAGTTTTATACAGCACTGGGGATCAACCATCAAGGGCATAGATAAGACCCCAAATCTTGTCACAAGTTTAACATGGTTAAAAATAACCAGTAGCAGGGCAGAATTATCTGGTGATATACCAAGTAACGTCTCCACTGTCCTCTAGATTATCTCGTGGGAAAAGAAGCAGACAAGGAAAACAGGAAGTATAGTCACACGTCATTTGACATCTAAAATAAACTTCTGGTTTAGAGTAGAGAATATTTTTATGGTGCAAACAAAATATGTTCTGTGTATATTGACGTAAATAACACTCTTGGTGAATTTTAGGATGAAATGCCAAGAACAAAGAAGCAAAATAATGGAATGTGTGTGTTTGCTGCTATCATCTGACCAACTTCACTTTGTTTGATGGTAGTTGGTAACTTATTACGAACTATGTTCATAATTGAAAGTATGACAAGCTCTGAGAACACAATGACAAGATTTCTTTCTCCTTCAGGGAGCTTCAAGGGGGGGGGAGATCCATGAATGAGCTGAGTCAGATAAGATTACCACGGCCTGTGAGCTACATGTATGGGATCTGTAAAGTTTGATCTGTAAAGACTTGTTTGGAAATTAGCTTAAACCAAGACATGAAGAATTGAAGGGTTAGAGACTCAGAAAAAGGCATGGAATATTCTTAGCATGTTCCCTGAAGCAGGAGAGAGCTTCTCTTATTCATTCTGGAAACCCACTGATGGCCAAAGAAATTTTAAATTAAAGGAAGCTAGTGATTGAGACAAGATTCAGGGAACCATGCTCTTTGACACAAAGAGTTATGAGAGATTTTTAATTATATAATGTTTGGATGACAAAGATTAAATACGTCCTATGTATACAATATATTTGCTACATATGATTGCAGTGTAGTGGGGACAACAAGAGCAACACACTTGCCATCAGTGCTGTCCGTTAGAACTTGTCATCTAAGTACAGCATCTGGTACAATTCAGCATCGCCCCAATTCTCCTTCCTTTCAGTCTTGGGATCACTGCTGTACTCGCTGTTTCTATGGATTCTATGATTTTAGATTCCACACCATATAAAAGTATGCAGCATTTGTGTCTGGCTTATTTCTGTTAGCATAGTGTGTTCTGAATTCGTTTGTGTTTTTACACTTTACAGATTGTCCTCATTTGTAAATGCTATATAGCACTTAGTTGTATATTTGTATATTGCAGTTTCTTTTTCTGTTTCCTTTTCTTTTTCTGAGACAGGGTTTCTCTGTGTAACTTTTTTGCCTGTCCTGGAACTAGTTATTGTAGACCAGACTGCCTCAAACTCACAGAGATCCTCCTGCATCTGCTTCCCAAGTTCTGGGATTAAAGATATGCACCACTACTGCCTAGCTTTTCTTTCTTTTTTTTATGGCATGTAAATTGTTTACTCATGGTTATGGTGAATAATTCTGAAATGGACATGAGTGTGTAGATATCCCTTTGATACTGATTTTGTTTCCTTTGGATGGAAATCCAGAGGAGCTATTGTTAAATAATAAGGTGGTTTTTTAATTTAAATTTTTTTTCATTTTGTTTGACATAATAGCTGTATTAAGTTATATTTCCACCGATAGTATAATAGTCTATAAGGATCTCAGCAGTAGATGGGACATGAAGAGATTTGCACTTCCTTCCTTTTTATTTTGTATATGTATATTCGTAGTGGCTACAGGTATGTGCCAGAGTCTATATGGAGTCCTGGTCCCTCTCATTTGCCTTGATTAAGGCCAGGTCATCTTCTGTCCATTTATATTGACTTCTTGGTCAATATTTAGCTTCTTGTTCTGTTTTAAATAGCAGTTTTGTTTAAAGTCTGTCTTCTTTTACAATTTTTTCGTTACTGTTTGCCCGGTGTTTCTTTCTATTCTTTTACTTTCAACTGATATGCGTAATTGGACTCAAAATATATCTCTTCTAGACAATTGGATCATGACGTTTGAAAATTAATTTGTTCTGTCTTTGGCTTTCCATGGCTAAGTCTGTTGTATTACATTCAGTGTAATCACTGATAAGGAAGCTGTTCTCTCATTTTGAGATATGCTTTTGTGGGTCATATGGCTTCATGCTTTCTTTATCACCTACTTTCCTGATATCTAATGTTTTCTTTGTACTGTTCCATTTTGATTCATTCTCATTTCTTTTTGTATACAAATATATATATATATATGTATGTATGTATTTACGATTATTTCTCAGTAGTTATTTTGGGAATTATAGTTAATATTTTAAATACAGACGTATTGATTTCTTACTTGATACCAACAATTTTAATCTTTAATACCAACTCTGCCACATTATGGTCATAAAATATGCTTTAATATGTTGTATTTACCTTAACAAAGAGTTACGAGAGTTATGTTTGTTATAAATTTGTCTTTGAAATAATGTAGGAAGGAGTTATATACCAAATTATAGTAATATTTCCTTACAGACTCATCTGTGGAATCACCTTTCCTAGAGTTCGTTACTCTTTGTATGACTTTGAACTATTTTTAGTGTTCTTTCATTTCAGCTCCAAGGACTTTTATTAGTATATCTCGTAGGGTAGATTTTACTAGTGAGAAATTCTTCAATGTTTGCTTGCCGAAGGATGTCTGAATTCCTCCCTTATTCTTTGTGGATCATATTGCCGAATACAGACTTTTTGATGCACAGTTTCTACTTCCTCTGGCCTTACTTAAAAAAATGCCATCCTACTCTTCTGGCCTCTGTAGTCTCTAGTAAGAAAGCAAGAAAACTGTTATTATTTATTATTTGTTATTATTTTATTAAGGATCTATTTCTTTCTTCCTGCTGGCATGGAACATCCAATTTATTTATTCCTGGAACAGGATTTTGTGTGTAGCTATTGTCTTAAATGCATATGGAACCATGGATTAGAATACCTGCCATTCATTCCTAGATGCTTATTTCATGTAGCTTCTCAGAGCATGGCCACTGGGCTTCAAGAAGAAATGACAAAAGGACATCCTCTATAAAGGTTGGATTCAGAATGCCACAATCACTTATTTTGTTGTTCTTTGGGATCCAGCCTAGGGCTTTGTGCATGCTAGGCAAGTGTTCTTCTACTGAGCTACATTTCCATTACTAACAACATTAATTTTGTTCCATTCTCTTAGTCAGTATATTCATAGAGCCAATTTAGAAGTGAGGAAGAAAGAATAATGACTTTTTAAGAAATTATTTATGTTATTTGAGGTTATAGTATAATCATGCCATTTTCTCCTTCCCTTCTCTCCCTCAAAACCCTTGTATATAGCTGCCTCCTTTCTCTAGTTTAAATTCATGGCTTTCATTTTCACTAATTGTTATACACACATACACACACACACACACACACACACACACACACACACACACGACTGAACACTTCAGTACAACTTGCTCAGACTGGAGCAAGGACAACAGTAGATATTCTACTTCTTTTTTTTTAAAAAAATATATTATTTATTTATTGAAAATTTCCATCTCCTCCCCTCTTCCCATTTCCCTCCCACTCTCCCCCTTCCCATTCCCCCTCTTTCTCCAGGCCTAAGAGAAGTCAGGGTGCCCTGCCCTGTGGGAAATCCAAGACCCTCCCCCTCCATCCAGGTCTAGGAAGGTGAACATCCAAACAGACTAGGCTCCCACAAAGCCAGTCCATGCAGTAGAATCAAAACCCAGTGCCATTGTCCTTGGCTTCTCAGTCAGCCCTCATTGTCAGCCACATTCAGAGAGTCTGGTCTGATCTTATGCTCCATCAGTCCCAGTCCAGCTGTCCTTGGTGAGCTCCCACTAAATCAGCCCCACCGTCTCAGTGGGTGGGCACACCCCTCACGGTCCTGACTTCCTTTCTCATGTTCTCCCTCCTTCTGCTCTTCATCTGAACCTTGGGAGCTCAGTCCAGTGCTCCAGTGTGGGTCTCTGTCTCTATCTCCATCCATTGCTGGATGAAGGTTCTATGGTGATATGCAAGATGAATATTCATCAGTGTAGCCATGGGAGAAGGCCAGTACAGGTACCCTCTCCTCTGCTGTCCAAGGACCTAGCTGGGGACATCTTGCACACCTGGGAACCCCTCTAGAGCCAAGTCTCTTGTCAACCCACAGAGAGGGAAGTAAGGATGAATATCCTTGAGAATACTGGGTCTTTAGCAATGCCTTAATTACATTCTGGCTAATTTGTGTGCACTAAATATGACTTCTATCACCAATGAGGTGCTCTCATTATTTGTTTAGTGAAACTAGGACCCAGTAATTATTTGTGGAAACTTATTTTATTTGAATAATGTTAATTCCCAATGCTTCTAAATATAACTGATACATGAATGGCTGAAGTACCTTTATCACTCGGCTTTGAAATATTCCCTTTCTGTTTAGAACTTGTGACTGGTTCCAGACTGTGAATTCATACTTTTTCTTTATTTAAATCTTAAATATGACTTAGACTAAAGCATACAAAAAATTTCCCTGACTGCTGAAGTATATTAATGGCAAATTACAGACAGTGTAAAAAATGAGAATGAGGAGAAATATGCAGAATTAGAAATAAGAACTGAGCCATTAACAGATACAGGGAACACTTTAAGCAAAGAAGCGAGAGAGCACCTCTTTTCAACATTATATGAAAAAACTGGAAAGTACAGAAGAAGCATTATTTTTAAATGAATGCATTAGCAGTCAAAACTGACTTTAAAACAGTAAAATAATTTAGAACAATAACCTTGGAAATTACTGAAAAATTATTGAAGCATTTTCTAAATTCAAAAGAAGAAATAAACAGAAAATATAGCTTCCTGCTTCATTTGTTAATTCTCTCATAGCTTTAAAGAATTTATTATTCTGATGTTATTTGTAAGTCAAGAGCGTGAAGAAGATTTAGAGCCAAGAAGCACAGATAAGAGAGAACGTAGGTTTTGTCTTTCTGAGCCAGAAATGTTCTTTTTAAAAAATTTCTTTTATTTTTTAAGCTACAATATAATTACATCATGTTTCCCTTTTCTTTCTTCCCTCCAGACCCTCTCATATACTGCTCCTTGCTTTCTTTCAATTCATGGCATCATTTTTTATTAACAGCTATTACATACACATTTGTATATGCATATACACATACAATATTCTCAATCCTGTATAATGTTCCTTGTACGAATGTTTTTAGGATTGACAATTTATTACTGGATGGGTGTGCACTTCCCTAGCGAAGATTAGTTCTTCCAGTCTTAGTATTATGTATTACCTGTAGTTCTTGGGTAGGGTTGAGGCTTTGAGGGCTTTTTCCTATCTGATTTAGCATGTGTATTTTTGTTGTCTCTACTTAGTCCATGTTTTAGGTAGCCTTGTTGGTGAGACTTTATGGGTTTAGCTTCTGACATCTATAATAGACACAATCTCCCAGCAAACTTCTGATCCTCTTTCTCATATAATCCTTCTGTCCCTTCTTCCCCAGTGTTTCCCGAGCCCTATGTGTGGTAGTTGTTTTGTAGCTGTATCAGTTGGGACTGAGCCCCGGAGCTCTGTGTTTAATTGATTGTGATTTTCTGTTGAGGTCTCTGTCTGGTAAAGAGAGGTTTCCATGAGGAAAGATGATAACTACATTTATCTGTGAGTATAAGGACAAATACTTAGACTATAGGTTGGGGTTCCACTGGTTTAGTAAAGTGGTGGTTGTAGGTTTCTCTTCTAAGATCCATGACTTTTTAGCCCTGGGTAGTTGGCTAGGTTTTCACTCTCAGATATGGTATGCCTTTTGTTGAGCAGGTCTTAAGTCAAATTAAAAAGCTGTTGGCTACCACCAACGTATGTATGTCACTATCATACCCTTCAGGGGTTTTGTGACATGCTGGCTATTGCTGTGGCTCCCAGGCATCCTAGCTTCATTGGACTGTTGCTTTCTTCTTTTCTCTGGAAGCTTCCATTATCGGCAGGCTGTATTTTGTGGTGTGTTATATTAAATGTATTTTTGAGAACATCAGTAGAGACAATATAGTTTTGATTTGAATGTATTTTGGTGAATTTTGAATTTATTACTCGTTTCCATAGTGTATACTGTATTAGCTAGGGTTTTTTTTTTTTTACATACTTTCATTAAAAAGAGAAAAATAAAGAAAAAAAAAAGAGTTGGCAGTCAGCAACTTGCAAATGAGACACCGAGACCCTCACTTACTGACGGAAGACCACAAAGCTGTTAAAGACCATGTTAGGGGTTATAAACTGGCAATTCTAGGCAGGAGACCAATTAGTTGAGCTTACAATGTTAATTCATTTGTTTTACCAAATAAATATTAAAATAAATGGTTTTATATAAAACTCAGATTTCTTGTTTTTATTTTTTTCTCCAATATTACATGTAACAAAGCTGTCCCTGATTTTCGACATGGTAGTGGCTGTTCGGTGCTGCAATAGCGATGTTATAACAATGTGACCACATTATATACCACTCTCTATTGTACATATCCTCCCTCTCTTTTGGCTCTTAAGAGTATATGCTCATGACCCCGGTTTCTTATCTCTGCTATTGGAACAAGAACAGCCAGGGACAGGTATGAAGGAATGAATGTGACTGTGTTCTGTTAAAACTTTTATATTTAATTTCTTTATTTCTTCCTTAATCCAGGTATGGTTCAGTAGTTGACTGTTCAGCTTCCATGAGTTTGTAGGCTTTCTGGGGGTAGCATTGTTGTTGAATTCTAATTTTAATCCATGGTGATCTGATAAGACACAGGTGGTTACTAATATTTTTTTGTAACTGTGGAAGTTTGCTTTGTTACCGACTATGTGGTCAATTTTCGAGAAGGTTCCATGAGCTGCAGAGAAGAAGGTATATTCTGTCCTATTTGCGTGGAATATCCTATAAATGTTTGTTAAGTCCAATTGATTCATTACTTCCATTAATTCTCTAATTTCTCTGTTAGGTTTCTGTCTGATTGACCTGTCCATTGGTGAGAGAGGAGTGTTGAAGTCTCCTACTATTAGTGT
>NC_022014.1:67146543-67147557 GCF_000317375.1 Microtus ochrogaster
TTCACCTTCCTAGACATGGACGGAGGGGGGAGGACCCTGGACTTTCCACAGGGCAGGGAACCCTGACTGCTCTTTGGACTGGAGAGGGAGAGGAGTGGGGGGAGGGGGAGACCGGTGGGAGGAGGGGGAGGGAAATGGGAGGTTGGGAGGAGGCAGAAACTTTTTGTTCCTTTTCTCAATAAAAAAGAAAGAAAACATTAAAGAAAAACTTTTATATTTATAAGTACGGGACCATAAACTGCAATCTGCATAGTTAAGTGGTATGCTACTATTGTCCACAATTGGTATTTGACTTTGCCACCATTCTTATGAGCGAACCTATCCTGTATTGGCTTCAAGGAGTGTAGTGATATTTTGTTTGTGCTTTAACAAATAAAGCTTGCCTTTTATTGTCAGAGAAGCAGTGCAGCTAGCCACTAGAGAGATCTTTCACCTCTACTGAATCCCCAGATCAAAAGAGTGATCCTGTTCTCAGAGACTGCAATGAGCTCCTGTCTCCTCCTGCCTTATATTCATCTCTCCGGCAGCCATGTTTCCCTAGTGCTGGGATTGAAGATGTGGGATTGCAAGTGTTGGGATCACCTTTGTGTGAGCTCCATTTCTCCTGTAGACTGGATCAATTTCACGTAGCCCAGGGTGGCCTTGAACTAACAAATATTCATCTCCCTCTGTCTCCTGAGTCCTGGGATTAAAGGTGTGTGTCACCACTGCTGGACCTCTATGGCTAAGAAGCATGACTAGCTCCACACTCTGATCTTTAGGCGATCTTTATTTGTCAAAAGACTAAATATCACTACAAAGGAGGTGCAGATGGATTCTGAGGGTCTATAACACAAAATAAAGTGAAACAGTAAGAGGAAGAATTGGATCTAGTTTGCTATGGAATTTGGACTCTTCCCTACAAACAAGACACAGAAAATGTTTCCAAGTTCTGGCTATTACAAATAATGCTGCTATGAACATAGTTGAACAAATGCCCCTGTCATATGATCGGGCATCTCTTGGGTATACTCC
>NC_022014.1:67148697-67160816 GCF_000317375.1 Microtus ochrogaster
GGGAGGCTGGGAGGAGGCGGAAAATTTTTTTTTCTTTCTTAATAAAAAAAAAATTTAAAAAATTAAAAAAAAAAAAAGACACAGAAAATGAAAGCTGTTATCCATGTTAGATTTAGAAGAAGGCAGACACAAGAGTTAAAAATAGATCAGCTTGAATTTACAAATGGGTGAAATAGAAAATCAGATGTTTTAGGAATAGTCAGCTTGCTGTGTACATATATATATATATATATACACAATATTTTAATATGTACATCAGCAGCTGGTTGCTTCTAAACGAGGAAACAGAGATTTGTTTAAAGTTAATATTGAAGTCTGATGTAGCTAGAAAATAAAGACATTTTTATTTATGTGTGTCAGAGAGTGAGTTTATTTTCTATACACATGAGGATGCAGAAGGAGTGAGATCCCTGGAAGATCCTGTTATGGGCAATTGCAAGCACCTGACCTGGGTGCTGCAAAATGAAGCTGGGTCCCTTGGAAGAGTAGCAAGTACTTCAACCTGACCAGACACCTTTATTTTTTGTTGTTACTTTGTTTGTTTGTTTGTTTGTTTTTTTGAGACAGGGTTGTTCTCTGTAACAGTTCTGGCTGTCCCAGAACTCACTTTGTAGTTCAGGCTGGCCTGGAACTCACAGAGATTCAATAGCAAACATTTTTACCAGACACAAAAGAAAGATTAAATTTGATAAATTTGACTTTGTAATAGTTTTCTGAGCAATAGGCTTTGGATTTGACTTTGTAACAGTTTTCTAAGCAATAGGCTTTGGATTCAGGGCAGTGCTCAATACCCTGTTTTCAAATTCAAAGTTTAAAGGGAATCACACATCCAACTCATCATCATCATGGTCGATCTTGTTAGACTTTAAGATTTTTTGAGATTTTCCTAAATTAAAGAGAAATCTGAATTATTGTAGAAGTCAAAATGTGAATTTGGAAGGGCTTGCTGCTCCACACTTTGGTTTAATGGTTTGGGAGGTTCTTCTATCTATGTGGTGATTTTATTGGTTAATGAATAAAGACCTGCTTTGAGCCTATGACAGGGAAGAACAGAACTAGGTAGAGAAAGGTAGGCTGTAGGCCGGAAAAAAGAGGGGCAGAGTCAGAGAGACAGCATGGAGCTGCCACCAGAGATAGACATGCTGAAACTTTGCTGGTGGCCATGACATTGTGGTGATTTACAGATTAATAGAAATGGGTTACATTAAGATGTAAGAGTTAGCCAATAAGAAGCTAGAGCTAATGGACCTAGCAGTGATTTAATTAATACAGTTTCTGTGTGATTACTTTGGGTCTAAGCCAGCTGGGCGGCTGAGAAGAAAAAGCAGCCTCCCTCCAACAAATTGGCGCCAACGTGGCAAACTAAAATCTACTTAAAAAGAAGTGGTTATGAGCCACACGAGGTAAGTGCTGGGTACTGAACTTGGCTCCCCAGGAAGAGCAGCAAAATTTTCTTAACCACTGAGTCATCTCTCCAGCCCCACTGTTGTTATTTACACCCCTTTCATTTACAGTGCAGTTTCTGGTTTATGTACCATGGCAGTAGTCCTGTGCCCATAGCACATGAGGAAAAAGAAGAGTGAAGTCTATCTCTTGTCTCCTGGGTTGGGAAAGTTGGAAGATGTTGCCATTGTCTCAGATTTTGGAAGAAAAGCCTGGGAGAAAGCCAAGGCACGGAGGTGTTAATTGGGTTTTTAATGATCGATTCAACACATTTGTTCTCTTTTTCACATCAGAACGTGCAGATCCTTTTCACTGTAAAGTCACCCACCCACGGCAAGGAAAGAAGGTAGCATCCAAAATATATTCTTGTCCTCACCTGGTCTTTAGAGTTGTGGTAAACACAGAGAAAGGCAAGGAAGAAGAGATGGAGAGATGGCTCAGTGGTTAAGAGCATGTCCTGCTCTTGTAGAGGACCTGAGTTCAGTTCCCAGCACCCAAGACAGGTAGCTCACAACTGCTTGTAACTCTAGTTCCAGAGAATCTGACAAACTCTTCTGGTTTATGTTGGTGCCTGTACTCATGTGCATTTTTCCTCAGACAAATACATAGTTTTAAAATTATGTATTTTTAAAAATTGAAAATCTCAAAAATAGAAAAATAAGAAAGAGGATTACATGCAATTTTCATAAGTCAACTTTATTACAAATTGGTATTTATCTTTCTTCCCCAAATATTGTGAGCATTACTTGTGGTTTGGGTGGTGTGAGCATAAGAAATCCACAGCCATTCAGGGACATAAAACTGCCTCTGCAAATGTTAGTTTGCAGAAAAGTAATGGAAAATTTGGATATTGAAAAGGTTGGATTTTTACACAGATATAGAGTGATTTTTTTAATCAGTATTCACAAGTTATTGAGCATTTGAGAATAAATTAAACTTGATCAATATAATTGAATTTTCATTTCCTTGCGAAGTTTGAGCATCAAGGTTTTCTAGGGTAACCTCTTCTAAAGGTTAATCTTTTTATTAATTAAAGTTTACAGAACTTCTCATCACAAACACACACTTCGATTTATTGGCTCTGCTCTAAGAAAGTGGTTAGTTTTGTTAGCTGTTTAATTTTTCAGTATAATATCAAATCGGAAAGGTAAAATTACACTTTCTCCTATTTGAGCCTCAGTGGCCTTTATCCCCATAAGTAAAGAGGGTATAAAGAATATATCCATGGTTAAAAAAAAATCATGTATCAGTGACCCAGAGTGATACAAACATTACTCATTGTTTTTAATTTTTCTTTCAAAGTTTCCTCCTTCCCTGCATTTTCATCCCTGTATTTTGAAGCAGAATCATATTACCTATAACCTCTGATTTATCAAAAGATGAACCAATATTGGTAATTATGTTAATTTCAAAGCTAGAAACTTCTAGTAAATGACTATGAAATGAAGTCACCTTGCCAGGACCACTTTAAAGCCAGATTTAATATTGATGTTTTTGAATGCAAAAGTACTGAGGATATGGATTGGAGAAAATGATGTCTATGATGAAGGTTTTACGTTTGAAGAATATGGCTGCTACTAAGGACCATGTAAATGCATTTTTAAAGTCAGCCAGTTTAATGCAGATGTGGTTGCCCTGAGGCTTGTGAACTGTTCATGTTTGAGAGAAAAGAAGACATTTGCATCAGGGTATCTGAGTCTGAGTCTAGCACTCTTCAAGCTATTGGGTTTCTTTAAGCTTTGAGTCACTTGAGGCTACAACAGGGGTAACAATAGTTAGTGCCTGCCTTATGGGGCTTAGGGAGACTATTTAAATGGTACTTATTATATTATATTTAATATATATTACACATATCTATATATAGTATTAGATGTCTTAGCTGATAAAGACAATAATGCAATTGATACTTGTGTTTCCCAACTTAATTTTTATCAAGCCTAATTATTTTACTGTATTTTTCTCAGAATTTTCATTTGAAAAATATCTCAGTTGAAGCCCTCTATATGCTGTCTCTGTGTGCCATTCTTTCATGCCAGTTATGATCAGGGCTACTGTGAGTTAGAGAAAAGAAGGGTTTAAGAGTTCATAACTGTCTTTAACTAGATGAAGGACATATCATCACCATGAAGACAAATAGAAGCAAACAATCAATCAATTAAAAAAAAAACAAGTGCCATAATACAGGCCCAAGGACTCAGGAAATATGTCATCTACAGAATTTCTCCTAAGAGCACTGACCCCCATCATGTGTCATGGAGCCTGGAGTTCAAAAACAGACAATGTGATTCAGCTTCCACCTTTAAGTAACCAGGTTACTCCACCGCTTCCCTATTCTCACTAAAAATGTTGGTTCTCAGACCCTGCATGGTGCATTCTCCTGTACCCTGATACTGAGCCATGATGTTTGGGACATCAACCTCTCAGACTGTTATGAGGTTGAATTAAATTTACCCTTTATTTTCCTATGCTGACTTATTTCCTATGCTAGGTGTGTAATGAGGACAGATTTTTAATATTCCTGTAATCATGTTTACTTTTCTGTGAATACCGGTAGAAATAGTTTTATATATGCCATTTTTTTTTTGGTCTTGGGGAACTCAATAG
Source organism: Microtus ochrogaster (assembly GCF_000317375.1). Classification (NCBI taxonomy): domain Eukaryota; kingdom Metazoa; phylum Chordata; class Mammalia; order Rodentia; family Cricetidae; genus Microtus; species Microtus ochrogaster. Next base: position 67,152,745 of record NC_022014.1, read on the forward strand.
GAAGATTAAATATGGCTAAATTACTTGCAGCAGTGAATGACATTTTTTAGCCTCTCCAAAATGTTCTAATTACTGCCAGATGATGTAGTACAAGTAGGTAGACTTGGGTATTTATCTCATGTCTATTTTTATAAATTGTTACTTATTTGTCTTTCCTTCGTAATGATGATGTACATGTTTTAAGATGTCTGGAAAGTGATACCACACACACTTATCACTTTGAAATATACTTATTCGAGTCAGCATTAGTATTTCAAAACTTTTTCATGTTATTAAACATTCTATTTAACTGCTTTATAACCTGCTTAAGACATTGTGCAAATTAGCACAATTTATATATACATCATGCAATAAATGGGTATTTGGGTTGCTTTCATCTTGTTTTTTTTTTATTGTAAGTAGGTTTACAGTGAGCAGCATTGGATATGGAGCCATTATTACAGTTATTGAAGTTTCTCTGTGTCTTGTGTTGACACATAGACCTTCAGGGTAAGACGACATACCTACAGCTTCAGAAGACAGCTAATTGTCCTCAGTAGGGGCTATGCTACTTTCTGTTACCATCCAGGAAATGTGAGGACTCATGTGATAGGATTCCTGTCTCCCTGCACTCAGAGGAACTGCTGGACATTTAAGAGGACACTCGTTAGGATGGTCATGATATGCATTCCATGGTCCTTTAGCTTGCATTTGTCAGATTGCTGGTGAAGCAGACAGTCTTCTTCATAGGTTATTGGCCCTTTCACATTCCTCCTTTGTGAAGACTCATCAATGTCCTTGTCCACTTCATCCCTGGGTTGTCTCTTTATTGGTTTGTAATTCTTTGTAGCTCTCAGTCCTGGCCTTTTTTCATTTATATGTTTTTAAAATACCCTTCACAGACTGTGCCTTGTAACATTTTTTACACTGTTTTCATTTGAATAGATGTTTGGTGTTTTGATTTAGTCAAATTTATAATGTTTTACACAAAATATTATATTCTTCCTACTAAAGTCTAGGGGTGGCACTGCCAACCGTGGGCTGGGCCTTCCCTTATTAATCACTAATCCAGAAAATGCCTCATCAACATGACTGCAGACCCATCTGATGGAGGCATTTTCACAACTGAATTTCCTCTCAAATGATTCTGCATGTGTCAAGTAGAGAAAAATGCTAATCAGGACAGCATCTCATATCATCTATTATATGCATACATATGTATATATGTGTGTACAAAGATATATACAACCTGAGCATAGTACCTATCTGCTAAAACCCCTTCACTGTTTCCCTGTTGTTTATAGAAAAAGAATAAATTTTCTCAACAGAAGAGATAAGGTCCCGTGATTTAATTCCCTTTTACCTATATTTCTTGATCTCTTGTCACTGATACCTATGCTTCACACCTTACATGAAAAGAGCAATACATAGGTCTTAAACTTGTCTTGATGCTTTATAGCTTCAAATCTGTCTCTGTGACAGTCTCTTGTCCACAGTGCTCAATCTTGCAAGGTATTCTTGCCATATTACTGCTATTCTTTGAGACTTGTTCAGGTGTTTCTCTCTTTTCCATGAAACTGTCGCAACATCATTCTGTCTGTCTTTTATTTAGGATAATGCCAGTGCAATTATTTTCTGAACATGCCACCCAAACACACTGCCAGGATCAACTGGATAAAGGGTACCAAGAATCTTGTGCATGCCTCTATAAAAACTATTGAAATTACTTGTCGATCTTCCTTCTAAGTTGGGATCACAGTCCTATATTTCATTTCATTTCATTTCATTTCATTTTTTTACAGCTAAGAAATTATCCTTAATATCTGATGCATGGAATAGGAAATTTACTTAAGGAATAGGCATTAGCTTCTGGGGTATCATTCAGACAGTGCTTCTTTTATTAGATACCTTATAGGAGAAGAGGAATATTTTATCCAAATCCATGTGATGTTTACATTATAGTGGAACTCAGGACCGCGATGGGTGCACCCACACACTGAGACAATGGGGATGTTCTATCGGGAACTCACCAAGGCCAGCTGGCCTGGGTCTGAAAAAACATGGATAAAACCGGACTGGCTGAACATAGCGGACAATGAGGACTACTGAGAACTCAAGAACAATGACAGTGGGTTTTTGATCCTACTGCACGTACTGGCTTTGTGGGAGCCTAGGCAGTTTGGATGCTCACCTTACTAGACCTGGATGGAGGTGGGTGGTCCTTGGACTTCCCACAGGGCAGGGAACCCTGATAGCTCTATGGGCTGACAAGGGAGGGGAACTTGATTGGGGGAGGGGGAGGGAAATGGGAGGTGGTGGCAGGGAAGAGACAGAAATCTTTAATACATAAATAAACGGAAAAAAAACAAGAAATAACAACAAATTTTAATTTAATTTGTGAGATTAAGGAGTGAATTCATGCACAGAGCTAGTAAATCTGGCATGTTTTCTTCAGAAACGTTTTAAAGATTTATTTTGTTTTATGTATATGTGAATGTATTTGTGTGTGTATTAGTGGAATGTGGTGTGAGTGTCTGTGTGTATGTGAATGTGTGTGTATGTGCTGTCTGTACGTATTTATGTTCATCTTGTATATGCTTGTTGTCCATGGAGGTCATAAAAGAGCATTAAGAGTATTTCCTTTGGGACTGGAGGTACAGATGTTGTGTGTCCTGGCTCTTGCATCCTTAATTTTCAATGTCAAAGTTTTGTAAAGAGTTTTTGTATTATCAGTGGGATTTTTGGCAAAGCTTGTCATGTCATGTCAAGTGTGTCATGTTGCTTAATCCTGTGTTTTGTTATTCCCGCTTTCTTTTGTTTGCTTTCACTAAAACAGAGCAGACTGAGAAGCCAGATGTTCAGGGAGGGATGATCTGCAGATGCTCATGAGGATGCTATATGTGGCATCTATTTAGCAGTTAGGGACTTCACATCGTTAACCTTCAAATTCTTCAGCAGGTGAAATGAAGGACCCGTATGTGCCAGTCTCTTCTGCTATCTATCCTAAAATAGTCTATAATCCCAGAAGGATTAAAGTCACATTGGCTGAGTATCATGACTATAAGTTTTTGTAACCAGATCAGGATCCTGAACTGCAGCCTGAAGCCTGTGCTAGGGATTCCAAAGGGAATGAACATTAAGCTGCCTTCTCTCGTCTGGAAGGGGAACAGATTAGATGAATGGGAACCAAAGCAACCAAAGCATCTCAGAATAACCCCTGTAACACGTACATATCTCTATCAAGTGATCTAGGGTTCCCGATTGTATTGAAGATGCAATTTAATGAGGCTTTTTAAGTTCTTAGCATTGAAAATAAATATCTCAAGTACTCTGGAGCAGAAAGATGCCTTTTAAAGAGTGGGCCTGATCTTCTGAACATAAAACAGACATCATTTACTTGAGACTAGACATGGAAGCCTGGCCCCAAAAGGCAAGATAAGTGCAAAACTAGATAAGACTATTCATGTTAGCATTCATGGGAAACAGACCAAATTCATATCAAATAAGTGAGTGGCTTTTACTGCACTGTGGTCCAGGCATTTTTCCCTTCACATGGGATGGAGGGGAAGATGTTGAAGAAAAAATATAAACTTATAGCTGAAAGCCAATTTGAAAGTTGCCTCTATCATAACACTTTCACAACACCTTGGTTTTTTATACCACACACATAAATAAAAAATATTTAAAAAGAAGAGGAAAACATGTAAAGAAACATATTCTTAGATGGGGTTCCGAGGAAACAGTTCTTTAAAGATTCCTATCCACAAGAAGTATTGAGGGAGTTCAAGGAGTGTCAGGGTCAAAGTAGGTAAACATTAATGTTGTGTGCTTTGAAGAGTAACCTGCATTTTGTCCCTGAGGAATCCTGGAGTAGACAGAAAGTACCACACAGTTTTGCCCATTTGCTAGTGGCAGTTAGTTTTTTGACTAATATCTGGAGATGATGTGACTCCAGATAAATAACTCCAAAATATGACACCTTAGCTTTTGGGAAAATTACAGAAATAAGAATGTTACTGCACACCCTACTCCCTGGAAGCAGGCTATAAAACATGGATTTCCAATCCTTCCTCTGATACAAGGCACATGACCCTTATTAGCTAAACATGTTCTCTAAAAACATGTCACAGAGGCAAATCTTAACAAACTGGTTTTTCTAGTTTTCCCCTCCATCCCATGTGAAGATGCAATTTATGACACAAATTTTGTGATATGAAAACTCTCTGTGCTGCATATTCTATGAACTGGTTGGTGTATCATTAGATCATACCTCTCCTATTCAATGGCAGTCTTCCTCAGCTACCCGTTTCTGCATCAAACTTGCACATTTTCTTGTTTCTTTGACTTTATTCCTGAAGACTTTGATGCCCTGTAAAGTTTGCTAAATAAATTGGTGTGGTTTTCTCTTGTCATTCAGCAGAGTGAACTTTGAACTAAGGTAATTCTGAAAAGAAAGGATGAAACAAAAGTAATATTATCTAGCCAACAATTAACCAGATTTGGCTGTCCAGCAGGTAAAGGGGATGTGATGCTGTGTGGTTCCCAAAGCTTCTACTTCTCTTCCAAGTAATCTTTCCTTCCTTAGAGATTTATACAGGTAAATTTACTTTTTCAATTTTATGTTCCTGAGATCAGCACAGATACAATTTTTTCTTTTTCCTTTTTTCTTTTATTTCCTTGCAACAAGGTTTTGTTGTCTGACCCAAGCTGGTCCCAAACTCCCCATCCTCTTGACTGCCAACATTATAGGCAAAGCAAATTACTTTCTCCATAATTTCTGATGGCAGGTACTTCAAATTTCCAGAATCACATGTTTTTGCTGCAGATTTTAAGCTGCCAAAAATATATATTTTTTCCAAATATATATGGATACTCTTAATTAAGATTTTAAATTTTCAACTCATGGCTATAATTCACTCTATCAAAAACATATTAATTTTGCCACATGACAATCATTGAGAATACTACATAATTTTTTGGTATTCTTTTTGTCATTAGTCAAGACTCCAGAAGGACTGTAATACTCTAAAGGACTGTAAAACTCTAGGCTTCCACAGGCTCTGATGTCACTCTTAAATCTCAGCCTTCTCATTCACCATGTGGAATCTATGCCACGTTCTCCTAATGTTATTGAGATGTGTGATTGAGATCTTTGCTCTGTTGCCAGTATTTTAGACTGAACTCATTGAGAAGTTGGACAAGTGTTGGTTCTTTTGTGTCTGGTTGCCTCATAAGCCATCTATATCAAAACTGAACTGAACTAATTAGCTCCATAATTCATGTACGGCCTACTAAAGGGTTTTTAATGGCTTATAACATATTTGTCAGTTCTCAGAACGAGTCAGTGAAAACCAGATGGCCCAGAGGGCCATGCTTTTGTTGGCTCATGCTACTTGATAATGGCATCCTAAATTCAAGGCTAGCTCCTCTTGGCCTGTACAATTTTTTATTTTATTATCATATATTGTATATGACAGCATGAATTGTAACATAGGTATCACATACTCAGATAATTTGATTTTTCTTGCCAATATGTCACTATGGAAACTATTGAGAAAAAGCAACCAGTATGTCCTCTTTCCAATTATTTGTTTTGGCTATGGTAACATAGAGAGAAAACAACAACCTGATAAAATAACGGCTGAAGAATGTGATTATTTTAGAGCCAGAGAAATAACTCCCCTGATTAGCATATGAAAATAGCTTACTAGTCAGCTCAATAGTCCTGAAAATCAAGAGTCAATTCAAAGATAAGTCATTCATAAATACGGAATTGTGTAGAGCCTACTCTTTAAAAGTGTTTTCTTAAGGTACTGAATATTCTAACACAGAAAAAGAATAACCTTTTCTGTTGGTTACATCTTAATTATTGACATTTATTGTTCATTTTTGGTGTAGGAAGTCCTTCTGTATATGTGTTGCTTTTATTGGTTAATGAATAAAGAGGCTGCTTTGGCCTGTGATAGGGCAGAATAGAGCTAGGTGAGGAAAAGCTAAATTGAATGCTGAGAGAAAGAAGTCAGAATTGGGGAAAAGATATGTAGTCCCGCTGCAGATGGATGCCAGATGGAACTTCCCATAAACCACAACCACACAGCAATACTCAGATTAACAGAAATGGATTAATTTAAGATGTAAGAGCTAGCTAGAAGTTCGCTTAAGTGATTTGGCCAAACAGTGATTTAATTAATACAGTTTATGAGTGATTATTTTTTGGTCTGGGCAGCCAGGAACAAATGAACAGCTTCTGTTTACACATTTTAACTAAAATGAAGTATTTAATTCTGTAAAAATCTGTTGTTATTTCTTTAGTGTGATAGTTAACCTTCATTGTCAGCTTGACTGGATTTAAAATCACCACAAAATATACTTTGAGGGTGTTTTCTGACAGATATAACTAAACAGAGTTCTCAAAAGATGAAATATAAATGGTTGAGAATCATCTTGGAAATGCTCAATATCCTTAGGCAGCAGGAAAATGCATATTAGAACTATTTTGTAATTTCATCTTACTCCAGTCAAAATGGTTCATGTCCAAAGTATAATTGACAATTGCTGGCCTGGGTATAGGAAAAAGCGGAACACTTATTCACAGTTGATGGGAGTGCAAGCTGGTATAGCCACTATGGAAATCAGTGTGGAGGTTCTTCAAAAGAAAAGGTCTAGCATATGACCCATATATTCCACCCTTGGGAAAATACCCAAAGTATTTCATATTCTAGCACAAGGTTCTTGCGTGTTCGTGTTCATTCTTGCTCTATTCACAATAGCAAGGAAATGGTGGTGTCCGTAAACAGATGAATAATGAAAATGTATATTTACACAATGCAATGTTATTCAGCTATAAAGAAAAACGAAATCATGAAACTCACAAGAAAATGAAGGGGGGATTAGAAACATTCTGAGTGAGGTAACTGAGACCCACAAAGATGAAGGTCACATGTTTTCCCTTGTTTGTGGATGTTAAGTTTGACTCTGCAAACATGTGTATTTAGAATATTAATAGGGCTAGGTTGGGAACTTTCAAGGGAGGAAAGGTATAACATGATGGTATAAATGTTTGAAGCTATGAGCTAGAATTTTTAAAACTATGAGCTAAAACCAACTCTTCTTCCCTCAAGTTGGTTTGCCATGCATTTTTTCTCACAGCAATAAAAAATGTGATTGCAGCAGTAAGTGATATTCATCATTTACTGGGAAAATCCCATGTGACAGTTATTATACTTCATGTTTATATAAGATAATTAGGTATTTCTTTTGTTTTTAAAATTAAAAAGAAATTATTTTCTCATATAATATATCCCTACCACAGTTGCCTCTCCCTCCACTCCTCCCAGCTCCTTCCTACCTGGCCTATTCCCCAGATTCACTCCTCCTCCATTTCCCTTCAGAAAGAGCATCCCTCCAAGAGACAACAACCAAACATAACAAAATAAGATACAATAAGTCAAGGCAAAAGCCCATCCATCGAGGCTGAACAAAGCCACCCAACAGGAGGAAAAATATTGCAAGAATAGGAAAAAGAGTCAGAGAAACATCTAGTCCCACCATTAGGATCCCACAAGGATGTCGAACTAACAGCCAAAACATGCATGATGTCAAACTAACATCCAAAACATGTATGCAGAGGACCCAGAGACCTATTCAGGTCTTGTGCTTGCCATTTCAGTCTCTGTAAGCTCATATGAACTCTGCTTGGTTTATTCAGTGGGCAATGTTCTCCTTGTGTTCTCCATCTTCTCTGACTTCTACAATCTTTCCTCCCCATCTTTCATGGGGTTCCCTGAGCTCCGAGAGGGTGGATTGATGGAGACCTCCAATCATATACTTTCTCTTGCATAATATTATATAATCCTTATTTTAGTTTTATTGTTTTACATATAAGGAAATTAAGGCTCAGTGATTTTTAAAACTTTTCAGAAATAATACATTTGAAAGTGAGTAAACTTACATTTATCTCAGTGATATCCACCTTCAGAGTTCCCATCTTTCTCAGACAGTACCCTCACACCCTGTTGAAATAAGTGCGGCGGGGCTGCGTCCCCAGGACCCCGGCCGCCTCCGGCTAGCTTTACCCGAAATAATTACACGGA
>NC_022014.1:67160987-67184586 GCF_000317375.1 Microtus ochrogaster
TCCTGTTCTGTTTTCTCCGCCTACCTAAGGGTTGGCCTATGAAATGGGCCTAGGCAGTTTCTTTATTAATAAGAAATCATTCCCACATCATTATAATACATTTGAAAGCGAGTAAACTTACATTTATCTCAGTGATATCCACCTTCAGAGTTCCCATCTTTCTCAGACAGTACCCTCACACCCGAATTTGAGAGATGGAATTGCATTTTGTAGAGTCCATTTTATTGAATTTGGGTATTATTATATTGCTAAGAGGGAGAAGTGATGAAAACAGAGAGTTGTGGCCAAACCCTGGGTGAGTTCTGGGCTGACTTTCATAGACAGCTGGATCACAGTGCTTTTTTTTTGTTTCATGAACATCCATAATTCATAAACCCATAGCTTTATAATTTCAGAACTCAGCATAAGTTCAGGTCACATTGAGACCATTGTGGACAGAGGCAAGACATGGCTCTCTGTATGCCTGAGTCACAACACAAGGAAGGACAGTGTCTGAGTCATCCCTCACCCAAGTTTCTCCATCTCTCCTAGATAGTAAGACTGACTGCTGCTGCCAGAAAGGCTCTTTTGCTCATGCTGCTTTTGGGCTTGGCTAAGTATTGTCTGATAGCCTGACTCTCCTCATATAGATCCTAGGGATAGAGTTCTTAGATTAGAGTCTCTACAGAGGACCAGATCTTTTCCATTGCTATGGTTTCAGACCATGAGATCTTTATGGCAATGGTCTCTTACTGCCCTAGCAGCAGCAACAGAGAATTAGCTCATGTGTGTGAGTGAAGTAGCTACACATTGCTAGGAATTGTTGTACTGGATAATGTGGGTTTAAAGATTGGACAAGGAGGTGGAGAGATGACGGAGGTTAAACTCAGCCCGCAACTTTCAGTTATTAAAAGATAAGGAAAATTGCTTACTGTTCCAAGCCTTATTTTATCCTCCTATAGAATGAAAATGATATCTTACAGAAGTTTGGAAGGATGGCAAAAATGTACAAAAGTTATTAATCTACTTCTCAATAAATGTCATGTCTATTGATTTCCTTATCAAACAAACATTTATTTACTGTGATGGTGACTCTTGAAAGGGGATTAATGAAATGCATTTTTTACCTGAAATGACTTAAGAATCACAGGTTGCTTAGGCTGGAAGAATGTTGCATAATTATCAAACAATAAAGATAAAAATATGTTGAATTAGTAACACTGAGCTTACGGACTCCACTTAGTCCAACTGTCAGCAAGTTGCTTTACTTCTTTATGAGTGTGATTCTTTTTTTAATGAACCTTCTTATTTAGACAAAAAAAAAAGGGAATTTGTAATGGGTATTTTTGCTCTGCAAATGACCTTGGACTATCTGACCTGATAGTGGTGGTACTTCTTGTCTGCCCACAGGGCATCTTAAAAGGAAAGAAGTAAGAGAGAGAGTCACTCTCTCTTGTTTGGGTGGTGGAGACCAGGTCAGGTGGAATAAAGCAGCGTGTGATTGGTCCCCAGCTTTCCAAGGACTCTTCAACTGGATTTACCTTATCCTGTATTCATGAGTCCATTTTTCCCCCTTTCATATCTTAATAAATTATTGATACCCCTTAAACAGATGCATGTGGATTTATCATAACAATAAGTGTACATTTATATATATGTGACTTATGACATATGCATGTGTGACATGTACACGTATATAAAATACATACATGTGGCATGATGTATATGTGTATGAACATATGACGTTCATGTGTGTGCATGCTGGGACTCAGTTTCAGGGATGCAGTAGTGTCTGTTGGAACCTTTCTTTTTAAGCCTTTTTAAGTCTAGTTTGTTTATTTCTCTTTATGAGATGTACATACATAGCACACTTCTTTCTTGAAGACATACTGAGAGCTTTAATAAAGTTCCCAAGCCCCCACCACTGCTGTTTTTCCTTTGTCTGAAATACATCTGTCCTTGCCATCATTAGGAGCACTTGCCAAAAACTCCTTTAAGACAAACATTGTTAGTATTGTTTGTAAACTATATTGTCTTCCACTCCCAATTCTCAGATTCCCTTCTATCAACACACACGAAGTAAGGCTGGTGCCTGGGTTGACAACCAAGAGCCCTGGGAGAAGAAATAAAAGACATATTTTTCCTGCTAGGTAACTTTTCTTCACTGTTCATCTGGAAAGCAGTCTTTTTCCTCTGTTCTCCAATTAAACATGACAGGAGTGGTTATTCAACCAAAAGAAACACAGACCTGTCAGACTCCCCCTCCTGCACACACTTTCCTGAGATTGTTGTGATATGTTGAGACATGCTGTCTGCAGCAGATGCTTGCCAGCTTGGGGGTACAGAATATCTTCTGAAGACTCCTGAAGAGCCCTTCTCCTGCCCTCAGCAGCTCTGCTGGGTCTGGATTTGAGCTGAGTTACTGCTGATTCAGGAAGAAAATTGTGTCATTACCTCTCTAACAAGGAGGGCAGGGCTAGCTTTTATTAGGTTGGTGTACAGAAGAATTAAATGAGACCTTACCTCTTTCTCAGTGGTTCCAGGAATCCAAAACTTGCTACACAGATTCATTAAACACGCAACCTTATCAGGAAGGAGTCAAAAGGGACTACAAAAGCTTTGGCTATGAACGTATTGCAGGCCTGTTCAATAACTAGCTGAACTTACTGTCATTTATTTCATTATTAGGTCATTTAAAGGAGATAGGCCAACCAGGGGTGAAAGGCATATGTAAGCAGGGATTTAATGGGCTGGTAAGGGTGGAAGGTAGGAAGTAACGAGCTTGCACGCTGCTGTTTGGAGGGCAAGCATAGCTATGTGCTTTTTGTGGGGCAGCCGAAGATCAAGTGATGGACTTCAGGTTTCAGATTCTAAGGTAAAGTAAAAAAGAGTCTGCTGCAATCACAGCACTTAGCTTTTAGGCCAATGCCAGAGAAATAAAATAGACAAGACTGCAATTACAAACTTGCCTAAATGAGAATACCTTTGACTTTTTACACTTCACTGGAGGAGGTGGAATAAGTGTCTGTTTTTGTGCAGTGGGTTAATCCTCAGGATGAGGGTTGGACTTTTAAGCTGTTCACAGGTGAACTGTTTTAGTTTAAAATAACTAGGAATCCATTGTATCTGCCTGCGGACATCATGGTGCACCAGGAAGGGGATATTAGACAGATAACAGTTGCCAAACCCAAACCAGAAACAAACCCTGCTGTGGGACAATGGTCTTGTACCCTGTAAAGATTTGTCACTTGTACTGGTTTAATAAAATGCTGATTGGCCAGTAGCCAGGCAGGAAGTATAGGTGGAGCAATCAGAATAAGAGAATTCTGGGAAGAGGAAAAGCTCAGTCTGCTGTCATTACCCAGACACAGAGGAAACAAAATGAGAATGCCTTGATGATAAAAGGTACCAAGCCACGTGGCTAACACAGAGAAGAATTATGGGCTAATGTAAGATGTAAGAGTTAGTTAATAAGAAAGCGTGCACTAATAGGCTGACCAGTTTGTGATTAATGTAGGCCTCTGTGTGTTTCTTTGGAACTGAATGACTGTGGGACCAGCCAGGACAGAAAGCTCTGTCAACAAAACCCAGCACTGTTTATATGTGGGTGTGCACAGAGTTCAGATAACTAAACCCCACTTACCTGCAGTTTATCCTCAATACCATTTCCCTTACCTCTGTGATGAAAGCAAAGGAGAGAAGCAACTATTTGCTGGGCCCTTATCATATGCAAAGGACGTTTCTGTAGACTTTGTATGTTTCATTTCTTTGAACCTAAAAGTTAAAGTTACTATTTTAATGGTTATAAATCCATACATTATTACAATTGGTCGTGTGTTAACATTTTAACTACTGATATTTTGCCTTTTGCTTTTAACAGCATATAAAATAGGTGTACATCACTAAGCATGGCAATTTATGGCATATAAATTGGGATAAACAACCCAAAATTACAGATGTGAGCCTGCACATAGGCAAGAAAACTGAGTTCTAGAAAGTTATAATGTAGTGCCTATCATCACATGACAACAGAGGTTGCTTTCTTTTCTTTTGAACTGGAATGATGTCTTTGGTTCCCCCCCTCCCCCGTTATCCATGGTTCGGCTATTTCCTGTCTATGCTTTAGAGAAGGAAGCTTCACCCTGAAAACACAAGGTGTAAAAATCTGCTTTGGTGGAAAGATGACTTGTAAGAACAATGTAGAGTGTGGGGAACAACAGGATTGGCTCTGGGGAGTTTTTCCTTGGAAGCCTTAGCCAGTAGATATAGAAGTCTGTTGCCACAACAGAGATTTCAGAAAAACAAGGAGGGACATACTTTTATGAGCATGGAAAGTCTGACTGCAGGCAAAGCTGTCTTATGGGTTAGGCCTTTCTTTGTAGATCCCGGGTCTGTCTTTTCATACTCTCGGCTTCTCTTCCCCAGTGACCTTGTAATTTACAGTGGCTAGAGACACAAATTTTTGGTTCTAGTTTTCTGCAGACTTGCAAGAGTCACGTTTCTATCATTTGAGGCTAATCCTGGTTCTTTTCTATCTTCCCACAGAGTTAGACTAAAGGAGCTTTTATGCTGCATAACCCATAGTTTACTCTTTTCTTTGTACTTAATTGTGTGTGTGCCTTTGGTTTTCACTAAAATTAAATCGTGGCCAGTGAGGTGGCTCAACAGATAAAGGGCCCTGTTTTGCAAGCCTGATGAATTGAGTTTCATCCCTGGAATCCACCTACAGGTCGAAGGAGAGACTGGCTCCACAGAGTTGTCATCTGACTTCCACATGTAAACCATGGCACATGTGTTTATATGTGCCCCCTTTATTTATTTACAGAACAATAAAATACATAATCTACAAAACAAACATTGTACACCATCATCTTCTAATACCTTCATAAAAATTAGAAAAGAAATAAAAAAATCACTACATAGCCTCGGGGCAATGTAAGCAAGGCATGGTGAAGTTAGTATAGGATCGCTGCCCTTACCCTCAGCAGTGCATAATCTGCTGCACGCTCTTGACCTTTGGAGAGCAAAGACAAGTCCCCGAAGGAACTCAGGATGTGTCACTGCAGTCTCATCACAGGACAAATCCCCCCCCCCATCAGAATCTGTAAGTGCTCAACACTGATGGCATTAAAAGCTTCATGACTTGGAAGTGTGGGCTCCGTTCACCCTTTGCATGGACTTGTACTTCTTCTCATCATTCAGCTGCCTAATGATCCCCTTCCAGCAGGTGTAAATGAGTTTTCACACTCCAACCTGGCTTTTGTCAAGCCTTTAATGCATGGAGCTAATGAGCGCGATTGCTCTGAGTTTTCTCCCAAAAAGAAGGGTACGGCTAACGGGTGATATACTGACAAGCGCACGGCTAATGTTATTCTGTTCGTAGGTGCTGAAGAGCACTGAGAAGTTAAGAAAGATGAATCCCTAAAACAAACGCAGACTCAAATATATTAAGCAGAGCCACGCCAGCAGCCTAATTCCACTACATCCACACAAGATCTTGAAGCCACTCAAGCATATCGAAGATACCTCCAAGGCAAGGAGGAAGGAGGCAACTACCTCATTAAAAATGCAAGCTGAGCCTGGACGCGGCTGGCCCAGCATAGTAAATTGTCCTCCCTGAAGAGGGTGAAGCCAACGAAGTGAAAATTGATCAGATCAAACATTGAGACTTTTGCAATTTCAGGACATGGAAAAGCTTGCAGATTTTTTTTATCTTGCCAAATAGGACAGCAAACTAATTTTCTCTAGGACTCTTGACATTCTCGCCATTTCGTTTCTCTCTGAACAACGTTGTTTGTTTTTATGTTGAGGATAAACTACCAGAGATTTAGAAAAGCCTAAGCCCAAAGAAACAGTTTATATTCTTGCTGCAGTTGGCGTGTGATAGTCCTCTTCCAAATATGATGGCATGCATTTTAAAGAATTCAGTAATACCTTTAGAAGAAAAACATGAAAATGAGCTCTGCCATATTTTTCTATGATTTTTATTGATAAGACACAGTGGAAACTGTCTCATCACTCAGTCACAGACACCAGGCTTACATATTTGTATTTTGTATATGTATTTTCTTTCTTGCAAGAAGTTATGTTTCCTATCTGACTTCCTGCTTTCTCAGTGGGTTTTCTTTTCATCTTCAACATCTCAATCATTGGTTTTTCCATGCCCTACACAAAAGAATTATGATTGGTTTATGTGTGGTGAGTCTAGCCTGTCTAAAAGATAATGTAGCCCACTATGAGTTGTGTATGTGTGTGAATGAATATTGAGTGGAGGAAATGATAGTTTAACCCCCAAAGCAGAAGTGAATGAAATGATTATTTAATCCTAAAGCATGATAAAGCAGAGAACCCTGTACACCCCTACATATCATATATAATATATATTCAATCTTAATCAAAAGGTTATGTTTTTAGTTATTTCTGACAAGAGTTTAGGTACCTTTGTATAAATTATGCCTAACACACTTCTCCTAATTTCATTTTTTTTTTTTGCCCAAAGAATTTCATACAGAATTATTTTGGATGTTCACAGTTTTCTCCAAAACTATTTTGTAGCTCACTTCTCATTCTAGTTCGATAGTCTTAAAGCTGTTTTATTGGTTTTTCTGTTGAGGATGTAAATTATCACAAACTTAGTGATATAAGTAGATACAAGTTGATGTTCTATTTTGGAAGTACCAGAAACCTTAGAGGGGTCTGTCTCGGTTGGCTGAAACCAAGGAATCAGGAGGGTTGTGTTCCTTTCTGGAGATTTTTCTGTTTCTCAAGGCTGCCTACAGTTTTTTGCCTTATAGCCCCTCTCATCACCAAGCTTGCAACAGTCAACTGGCTGAGTTTTACTCACAAAGGTATCCTGTCCCTTCCAGGAGCAAGTGTAGGGTGAAGAAGGTCCAAGCCCAGTTCTGGGTTTGAAAACCTACCGAACCCTAATAGTCCATGAGCCCCAAGCCCACCAACCGCTGAGTTTGAAATCCCACCATTCCTGTGTTTTCTGCAAGCTCAGGACTTGAGATCCCATCAACTGATACCATGGAAATAACCACCCTGGAAACGTCCCCCCCCCTCCCAAATCCTATATAAGCCTGTCTCCTGCTCAGTTTTTCCTGCTTCTCACCCAGGCAGAGACAGCCACTTTTCTGTTGTTTTTTTCTTTTTCAAAAAGAATCTCTGGTATGAGGTTAGTTGTGCAGTGTGACTTTGTGCTGTTCCTTGGCTTCTGACTGCCAGAGTACCATTCCCTTCAGAGCTGTCACACTTGTACAGGTGAAAAACTCTCCCCTCAGAGCTGTAACACTTACAGCAAGCCAGCAGCAATGAGCTCATGAAGGCATCATGCAGGCCTCCCTTGCTCATTTTGAAGCACCTATTTGGGACTGGAGAAATGACTCAGCAGTGGCAGCTAAGAGCCCATGCTATTCTTACTGAAGACTAAAGGTTTAGTTCCCCGCATGTACATCAAGTGGCTTCCAACCACCTAACTCCAGCTCCAGGGAATCTGATGCCTCTGGCCTCCATGTTCATCCACACTCATGTACACAGGCTACAGACAGAAGCACAGATAACATGCAGACACAGACATAGTCACATACACAATTAAAAATCATTTAAAAGACCCTGTTAATATATTAAGGTTTTCTTAAATTTGACAACCTACAAAGTAAGAACACAACTCTCTAGGGCCTTTGTGTTTCTTGCAGTTTAATATATTGCTAAAGGACATGGACATTCTAGAAAACTTCTGTATCAGTGCTTCTCCACCTTCCTAACGCTGTGACTCTTGAACACACTTCCTCATGTTGTGCTGACCCCAACCATAAAATTATTTTCATCGCTACTTATTACTACAATTTTGTAATGTAAATGTCTGAAATCCCGGATGGTCTTAGGCAACCTCTGTGAAAGGCAACCCACAGGTCGAGAACCACTGTTCTATAGCTCTGAGAATGCATGCTTCGTTAGCTTTGGTTAGCAGACTTTAAAGACAGAAGGGAATGCAGGGATCCATCAGGTGACTTGGTCATCTGAAAGATATCTAATGGACACACTTTCAGGTTGATACATATATCATGCTTGTCTCTCATGTAAAGTATATACATACATACATATATACATACACACACACGTTTGTGTGTGTGTGTGTGTGTGTGTGTGTGTGTGTATGGCTAAAAATCACTGAATGTACTTAATGCTCAAAAATGTAGAGTATAGGTTTAGTTAAATCCAGGCACGATGAGACTTGTTGATATCACAATGCAGTGTCAATGCACCATGCCGTGCAGTGGCTCTTCTGAGGTGTACCAGTTCTTGAGTCATCCACCATCTTGTAAATAACCCCTCACCCACACTTAACTCATTTGTTGACGAAGTTGCTGTTTGGTAAAATCATTTTTTTCTTTGGTGTCCTATTTTGGGTGAAGAGATTTTTTTTTTCTAATGTCTTCCCAGGTAAATTCAGACTGCAGTTCCACTAGCTCATCTGATGTAGCGAGATCTCTTTCTCATCCAAAGCTCAACAATTAGTTTCTGTTATAAAGATTATAATGCCTAAAACGACTACTTAATCAGTTCTTAATCAGAGGGATGTGCCTTAATCTACATCCCTCAGAAATGCGGAAAAGTTGTCCAGAGGAGGGACTTTGGATTCAATCACAGGAGACCTACTAGAAAACTGATCTAGAGAAGGGACTTCGGATGTAGTCACAGAAGGGTTAGCATTTCCTAACCCCTAAAAGCTGTGTGATGTTGGGGAAGCTCATTTGTCTTTCTATAGGTAGGTTTTTTAAATTGTGAGAAAAAAATATTATATATGCATAAAGTATATATATATGTATAAAATTGTGAATGATTAAAATGCTCATATATGCCTAGTCTAGCATACAACATATAATAACTGTAAGAATTATTACTATAAATAATAGTATGAACTACAGCATCATTGATGGTATAACATCTACTTGGTATGCGTTTGTGTGCCCTAAGATTCTTATTAGGTGTTCATTGTTTGAGGATTAATTAAATCCATTCTCTGCAAATCTCAGTGTTTGCCCAAATTCACACCGCAAGTGGCTGTGGTAATAGCAGCAAGGGAGCGTTTTCTGAGTCAGGGACCTACATGTGAAGTGGTGAATTACTTCAGAAATTATCTTAGAATGTTCTGGAAACGTGCCAAGTGTTCATTGCTACGCAGAGCTGTGTGAATGGGATGAGAATTCAGGATGCAGGGCTCCGTCAGGCACTTCCCGTTGCCACAGCACTCTCTCCTCAATCTCATAGCCTGTCCTCTTCTGAGCTGCCATTCTTTCCAGCTCATGGTCCATCATGGGGCATTTCAAAGACGCTAAATCTGTACGCGTTGATTGATCGAACAGCTAATGTCTCCACAGCACCAATAAAACCATTACCGCTACCTCGTTTAAGACTGTTCTTCTCACAGGAGCTATGAAATCTGTAGCTCATTGAAAAACAGTAGAAATATCAGTAAGTGGACTTTAGAACAAATAAAATATGACATTTAAAACGATATTAGCTAAGCCTTTATTGTTACACAGGGAAAATAGAATGTGAGGTATTTCGAGTGGTGGGTCAGAACAAAAAAAAATTACACAGGACTTTAAATTTTTTATGTATGATATGATCTGAACTAATTTAAATTATACAGCTATATCCAAAGTTATTAATTCTTAGAATAAGGAGTATCATGATTAATTCTTCTTTATATATATGCACACACATGCAAGTTTATAACCAGTAGAAAAAAAAACTATTTTAATGAGGTTTTCAGGAAGCAAATAGACTATGGGAAATTATAATGGAGTCTTTTAAGAATGTAATGGATAACAGACTCCTACCACTGCCTAATTAGAGAGCAAACGCTGATTAAATTTATTGATCTTGAGCTAAGTTAAAACTTTTAAATATCCCATAAGAGTTTTATAGCAACATAATACCTTCCGGTTTGGGGACACCCAAAATTAGGTCACATGGAAATCCATGAATTGAAATGGCAGCTTCAGACTTTGTTTGATGCCAGTCTTTAGGTGCACTCTGAGCAAAGGTTTTCTCTGGCCAGTTTTCAGACTCGTTCACCATTGAACAGAAGAAAGATGACAGAATATTTTGTTGACAGAGAAATAAACAAATCTGGGGATTTCTCTGGAAGTTATGTCCGTTAGCAGATATATTTTTGTTTGGGGACAGGGGAATTCAAGCGCTGTCTATCAATATGGCATTCCTTTCTGACACAATGTTCCCTGGCATGTGTTTAGGAACTTCTGGGGCATATTTCAAAGGACTTAGGACTCAGAGTCACAGGTCAGCATCACACTCCAGTAATATGACCTTCTAATAAAATGAAACTTTGTTAAATATATATTTTAATGAGAATAATATTTTAAAAGATTAAAGAGGGTTTTGAAAGCAGTAAGATATATTTAGTGTACAGTAATACATGTTGTCATTCCAATATGATCAGTGTGGTATAACTCTGCACACATATAAACACACAAAGACATGCACATAAGGTTCTACTACACTTTGTTTTCCTCCAGGGACCAGAGGGGAATAAAAACCTACTTACTCATTTATAGATGTTGTGAGTGACTCCAGTTCTGTCATGTGGGTCACAACCTAAGACTAAACAATCGAGGCATTCAAAGAGGGAAGCATGGGTGTACATTAACAACGATGGAAGACACATAATGTGAGAGTATTTAGGTTCAAAGTCTTTTCCTGCTGATAAATATCACCTTTGTATCTTACTCAGCATGCTTTTGAAGTGGGCAGTTTCAATTAGACCTTCCAAATTAAATTTTACAAAGTATTTTTCCTTACACCTAAGGCTTCTTCTGACAGCTTGGCCTCCTGGAAACAGCTACAGCTGATATTATCTGCAACATGTCTTTAAGGAAAAGAAAATGATCTTCCGTTTTCACTGAGTGCCTCCTTTCCCTTTCTCTAGGATTCTTTACTGTATACATTTATTCTCACATAAATGTTACAAGACAGGTACATTCTCCTTTATCGCTGTGGCAAACTGGGCCTTGAAAAGTCTGTTAACTTGCCCAAGGTCTTGCCGTGTGGAAGGATTTCAATTCCATCTTGGGTCCACATCTAAGTCCTTCCTCTGCTGCAAATGGTTTACTTCGGTCAGAAGTCTGATAACAGAGAACCTTCATTAGTAACCTCTATGTTGCTGCAATAAAACGCCATCACCAAGGCAACTGATAAAACAAGGTAGTTAATTGAGCTTAGGGGTACAGAGGGTCAGAGTCCTTGATTGCAGAGTGAAGACACAGAGGAAGGAACAGCTGAGCGCTTTTTGCTCAAATCACAAATAGGAGGCATTGAATCACTAGGAATAGCGTGTAAGTATATCGACACCATGAAGTTCAAACCCAGTGACACACCTCCTCCAAAAGGTCATACCTTTCAGGTTTTCCCAAACAGTTCCACTAACTGGGGACCAAATGCTCGAGCATATGAGCCTGTGGAACCATTATCATTCAAAACACCACAGAACCAAAGATGCTTCAGAAATATATCCAAACAACAAAACTAGTTTTGCTTTATGGATGGTGCCTATGAAATTCTTGATTCAAGTTTGAAGAAAGTAAAAACTGGCCTACACAATGTATGGCAAGTTTTGTTTGACTGTAGATGGAGTCTGAAGAGTCTACCTGTGAGGCAGTTCAGTGCAATGTGAGCACTGGAGCTGTGTTAATATTTGTCTGCATGTTCTGATGTCTTAGGAGTGTGGCACCACTGAGGATTCAGACCTTTAAAAATTACCACAGTCTTCATAATAGCCATTTCTCAAATGTTGGTATCCAGAAGAAGCATCTAAATGGCTGAGAAAAACCCATGCACTGAGACATGGTACTCTGAGAGCCAGAACTTACCAGTTCATACACAATGGATACAGGAAACCATTGGTGCAAAATATGGCTTTCTTGTTTATCATGGTAACACCCAGGTCACCATCTGTTGGTCCCCAGAGGAGGATGTACTTACAAGTTAACATAATTTAAGTTCTGATCCATTCCCCACTTGTACAACTGAGCTTGACATATAGGAAAACCCCTTACATTCCAGCTTAAACGATTTAAAGTGCACAAATGAAGCTCACATATGCAAGATGCATTGACTAAGGTCTCACTTCAAAGTCAAGGCACATTACTAATCTTTATTTCTCTCCTGCCAATTTGTTGCTGTTTAACACTCCTTAAATTTCAAAGTTGACGTCTGCCCTCATATTGGGAGCAAAGGGGAACTCTTCAGTGGAGTATGATAACAAAGTGAATTCTTTCTGAAATTCCTCCTGGCCTCCCATCTTTCGGACTCATCCTGTCACTGGTGTAAGAGCACCACAGGGAGCATGTCTGTGTATTTAATTATTTAAATATAAGCTCTTTGGCACGCTGGCCAGGGTCTGAAAGAATAGCAAAGCATGTGTGAGCAGTAACTTGAGTACCCGTACTCTAAAACCTTTTACATAAGAGACGATGTGGGCACCAGAAATAGTTTCCTGACAAGTCATCTCCAAGTGAGACAGGACAATTTACTGCTTATACTCAAAGCATCTTAGGACAGAAATAGAATAGGAGCATAATCTTCCATAAAGAAGGGCAGCAATTTATGGCTTAAAGAAGAGGAAGAAGGTCAAGCTACCAGGCGAGTGCCCAGCTTCTGTTGGCAACGCAAGAGGTGGTCATATGTAGGTTAATAATGAGTGTTTCATGGAGCTACTCTGCAGAACTTTATAGTAGCATTCTAAACCTCAAGCATCATTAACGGTGACAGATCCTTGTCCCTGAAACATCTTTTGTGTTAAATTTATTACTTTATCTTGAGCAAAGCCTCTGCACTTATTCTCTATGGCCCCATGGGTTAATAATTTATTTTCTTTAGTCAAAAGAAGGGTATCTTCATTTATTTTTCACAGATCAAAACTGTGTAGATGCAGATCGAATTGTAGCACTGCTAAGGAAAGCTTATTTCTCAGTCCTTGAATATTATGCATATGAGAGTACACATTACAGAATAACCTAAATTTTATAGTCATTGAGTTTAATAAGTGGCTTTTCACTGTCAAGTCAGAAATGAAACTAAATAAATACAACTACTGTATGACCCATCTCTACCATCACTGAGCATATACCAGAGGACTTAGTCTTATCACACAGACACTTGCGTTTCTGTGTTTATTATTGCACTATTCACAATACCCAGGAGTTAGAATCAGCCTATGTGCTCATCAGCTGATGAGTGAATAAAGAAATCATGGTACATATACTCGGTGGGTTCATACTAGGTCATGAGGAAAAATGAAACAACAGCATTTGCAGCAACATAGACAGAATTGTAACCACCATTCCAAGCAGCATAAACTAGACACAGAACAAAAACATACATAGATGCTGTATGTTTTCTCTCACAAAAGGACGGTATAATTCACTTTGTATGTGCATATGTGTGTGTGTGTGTGTGTGTGCATGTGTGTGTGTGCATGTTCACAAAGGTCATGAAACTAGAAAGGAGACAATAAGCAAGGAACAGGAGTCCTTAATGGGAGGAGCAGAAAAAAGAGAATAAGATACATAGGACATGAAATCAGAGAGGGGACTATTGACCTGAAAAGGGAACCAAGGAGGCTGATGAGGAGACGATGAGAGATCAGATAAAAGCACCATACATATCCTGTGCTTGATACTCCAGTGTAAGTTTTCACTCCTATAGCAAATCTGTTTCATCAACAAGTCTGTATATTTAATAGGATCCCTGAGTGGAGAAGACAGACAAATGTTGATGTTACTGCACAAGATGACAAGGGAACATTTACCACAGGAAATCCTGATATTTAGGGTTTCAGAGTGAAGAGGTCTTAGCAATAACTAGTTGCTCATAGGCCCTTCATGAGTTCTATATTGGACCCATCAAAGCGCGTTGATAGGCTAACTAAAACATCTTCAGCTTGTATAATCGGAAAGAGAACTTGCACCATTGCAAGTGAAATTAATGTCCCCTATGCATTTCCAAGTTCCCTTGTCAAGAAAATTCATCTCCTGTCAAATATGGGCTTGATTTCAGTAATAATTTTTTTCTTTTCTTTAAACAGGTAGTTTGGAAAAATCGTTATTTGTTTGGGAAGTGAAAAGAATAAGTTGAGGGTGCCAGCAGGCTCAGATTCTTGAAGAGGATTCTATTCCTTAAGGTGGCCTTCTTGCAGTGTGCCCACTGAGATCTCATGACTTTAGTCTCTTTTATCCTGAGGACACTATTCCCATTGTAGAGGCTTGGCTCTCGGAGGCTTGCTAAGCTCCCAGAAGTCCAGCTTCCCAATATTCTCCCATTGGTAGCTGGAGTTCCAACTTGTGGATTTGGGAAAGAGTAATATACACAGCACATAACAGTATAGGTATCCCAAGGATACTCTACATTAGAGTCTTCACCTGGTCAGAGATTTAGGACATGAAATGACTTTTACATCAACATTTCCCATACCGATGTAGGTATGACCCAACCCACTGCATCATAACAGTGATGCATTCCATCACAGAGGAGGAAGAGGACTCAGAACATAGTGTCAATGCAAAGACTCAAAGCAGACGCTGAGAAGCAAGACTAGTGGACTGAACCAACAATTTCCTACATACAGTTTCGGTACTCCTTGCTTCGGGATGATCTGGTTTTTCAGTTGTTGTTGTTGTTGTTGTTGTTTGTTTGTTTGTTTTTTTTTTGGCCAATAGGAGGAAATAGCGATTGCTCAGAGAAGAATGTGAAATCCAGTTCTTCTTTTAGCTCCCTGCTGGCCATGGCTTGGAAGTGGCTTTTCCTCCTCTGGGGCTGTAGGTCCATCTGGGCTAGTTCTTCTTCTAGCTTTCTTCCTTCTCTCTAGTGAGTTATAAAAGGATCTCTCTTCCTGACAAAAGCACGCTTCTTTATCCTAGGTGGATCTCCTTATTTCTGCCCATATCCTTGAAAAAGTCCCTTTATTAGACTGTCTCCAATTACCTCATTTGGCTGTGCCATCTGCTTCCTGTCAAGACCCTGCTTGATATAATTTCTAATTTAAAATGCAAACTTTATCATAGTATTTAATTATCATATATATGAGTCTATTTCTGGACTCTATTCTCTTCATTGCCATGCTTAAATGTTCTTGCATCAATAACACAGTGTTTCAGTTAATCTAGTATAATCGTGTGGTTTTATGTCTGGCACAGCAGCAGATCTTAAAGTTTTGGCCTTAGGATGCCCTTGTATTCTTAAAAATTTATCTAACAGTCCAAAGAGTCTTATGTTATAAAACTATAAAATCTCCAGTATTGAAATTAAACTGGAGTCATTTAAAAATAATGTATAATTCGTATTATAACAGTAGCAATAGAAAATCCATTATGTGTTAATTTATTTTATGTATAAACATAACTAGTTTCAAAAAAATTTAATAAGTATTTCATTGTTTTAATTTTTTTAAAAAATCTTTTTAATATGCAGTTAATGGAAAAAAAATGTATTATCACATCCAGATTGTACCTGGTGGCTGTAGTATGCTGTTTTGCTTGGGCCAAATGAAGAAAATCTATTCCACACAGTTATAGAGTGGGAAGAGTGAGAGCTATTTTAATAGGCTTTGCAAATAGTTGTGTATAGCTGTTAATCCCACACCAAACTTTGAAATGCAATCAGTTCTTTCCAATGTGTGTAAATCTTTCAATTATAACAAAAATCTCAGTTAGTATCTGCATGGATGCTATTAAGTGAGTTTCCACTGTTGGGAATCTCTCAAGCTCGTGGTAGGAGATTTTTATTTGTTCTTGAGAAAACACCTAATATCATAGGTCTAAAAAAAATAAAAATCACAGTTTGTTGGTGACTTTCAAATAGAATTGGTGGCCAGCTCAATTCACAATTCAATAATCTCCTAAATCCTGTTCCACCAGAGTGTCACTTTTACTTCAACAATAAATAAGTCTGCAAGGGTGATTTCTATATTGTAACACAATATAATAAAAATACATGCACTCAAAGGTCCAGGTTTAATAAAATGAACAGCATATACTGCTTTTCCATGGACATATTAAAGCAGACCTGGCTTTCATTTTTGTGATAACATGACAGTGAAGAATACAGCTTCTGGTTGAGTTTTGTCTTCCGACTTTCTTGAATATGTGCGACAGTTGCCTTCATGTCTTCTGCAGGATAAACAGCAGCGTGGCGAAAATGTCAAGTAACATCCTCGTGCAGTGTTGACTTTAGAGACACTCTACAAAAGATTTAAGGTAGCTTCAGCTATGTGTATTCAGTGTCTTAATGCTTAGAAGTGGGAGGTCTTAAAAAATGATGGGGATGGGATCCAAATCTGTAGTCATCATCCATCTTAGGGGGGAAATGTTCTTGAGGATGAGATAACATGAAATAAACTTCTTATATAAAGGTTTTCTGGAATCTTAGCCTTTAACTCAGGGTATAATTTCTTTTCATGTTTTTAAAGTGTTTTGTGTGTCTTTCTATTGAAACAACTTTTAGAATGGTCTTGTATTCACTCATCACATTTTTCTTCCTGACTCAAGTGGGATATCTTATAGCCAGAAGAGGTGAGGGTGGTGGTTGACATTGTTCTGGTTTGGTTTTTTCGTTAGTTTTAATTTTGCTTTTCCCAAGCACAGTTTGTCCTCTGCTAGAGTTGGGATGTAGTGATCAATGGACAGATTGAGAACCATGGCAGAACTGGTCCTGGTTTCCCTTTACCATTAGCTTCACACATCATCCACTTAAGTCAGGAGGAAGTTGTGATGGGTTTCTTTGTGTCTCAAAGATAACTTCAATGTGGTGCTAAGATTACGATGGCATCCCTTCTGCTTGCGAACCACCTTCACTCTCTGCCTGGTATGCTACCGGAGGACCATTTTAAGCTCCTTTTTAAAATCTTATGTTTGAATCTCTGCCTAAGATTGAGGAGTAGAAAGTACAGTACACAGCATCCTCCCAGAGAACAATAGATAGATGGCCATTGGAGAAACAAACCCCTTATTCTGATTGTTGTTTTCTGAAGGAGTCCATCTTTTGCTTATTTTTATTTCCAGTGACACATGAGGCAACTCAAGGAAGAAATCTGAAATTTTCTTCTAAGGCAGGAAGTATAAGCAACATTTTCTCTGCTGTATCGGTTCATTCTTGGGCATCATTTGGTTCCTAATCATAATAACAGCAATCCACGGAGAGTAAATTTAGATGCTGAAGGGTTCCAGATGAAAGAGCTTTTCTTCGTAGGAAATTAAGCTCAGTGGAGAAGAAAAGGAATACACTCCTTGATATTGCAATCAGGGAGTTGAAAGCAACCTAAGCTGTGTTTGTGGGATTTTCTTTTAAATTCCCTTTTCCTATTATTTTCATTTAAATATAAAATATTGATATATTTTAAGGAGACTCACATTCTATGTTGAAAAGTAAGTTAGCAGTTAACATCATCTCATAAGGTTAGATCCCATGTGAGAAATGTCACCTGTTGGCTTCCACCACCCACCCCGGGAGTGGGGCTGAGTCTTTAAATATCATACATTCTGCTGTTCTAGTTATTTTTTAATATTTGTATTCTTTCATGGTAAGGCCAATGTCTGTGGATATTCATTCTTCCAATCTAGAAAAAAGTGATTTTGAAACTCCAGTAACTAAAAAGGACATACTTATTTTTGACAGGTACATCTCATTGAATTTATAGTATTCATATCAAAATATAAAAGCTTCTCCAGTTAGTATCCCCTACATGTTCTTGAAATATCCATTTTAGTCATTTAACAACAACAAAACTAAAGTTAAAAAAGAAATCCTGGTGTTATAGTCTATCACGTCTGTGGTAAACTTTTTATTAGATCTGATGCTACATGCCACATGGTTACTTGGGACACTTTAGTCCTGTCCCTTAGCAATAAAATACTGGAGTTACTATAGCATCAATAGCAGCTGAAGTTTATGATAAGGGAATAGCATTGACATCTCATGTTATCAGTGGAACTTAACTTGATAGGGTTTCTTGTGGATACCTCACTACCTGCTCACAGCCACACTAAGAAATTGAGGTAAACTCGGACTAACAAATGCTCAGGACATAGACTCAGATTCATCAGGAAAAAAAGATCTCTGTGAGCTCCTTGAGATAGAGATAGTATGTGAGTTGCCAAAGAGGAAGGAAACGTACAGTGAGAAAAGCAGCAAAAATCAATACTGTATCAGAGACAAGGATAGCAGTGTGGACTGGAATCTATCCATTGTTTTATACAGTTCTTTCATTTATTTCCTGAGAGAGGATTTCTCTGTGTAACGCCAGCAGCAATAGAACTCTCTCTGTTGACCAGGTTGACCTCAAACGCAGAAATCCACTTGCCTTTGCCTCCTGAGTGCTGAGCTTAAAGGTGTGCACCACTACCACTAGGCTCCGGTCCTTCCATTTTTAAAAACTGTAACCACCTATCACCTTAAAGAAGCCTTTACAGGACAGAGTGGACACCTCCTGGGGCATGGCTGCATAAACATGCTGCAAGACATTATCTATAGCAGTAACTGTGTTGCCAAGTTCACATGGTACCAACTCTGACCATTGCAGTGCCCACTCATCCAGCCCCCAGATTTTAGCACTGGAATCTCCTCTCCTTTGGAATTTTCTCTAGTCAACAGGATTTGTTATGTGCATGTAGAACTTCAGAGAGAAAAAGGAATTAATGCCCTGTGGTCAATGACCAGTAGGAACTGGTATATAATTCACTTCTCTCCTGCTTTGTATGAGATAACTGAAGTGTGGATTTTATACTACAGCCAAGAGTTTACCAGTTGAACTAAGTTCTAACTTTGTACTTTGAATTTCACAAAAAATATATTCTTTTTTTTTTGCCTTCTAACTTCGACCCTCCCTTTCTTCTTTCCTACTCCTCTGTAGTAATAGGAGTGGCGGGGCTGAGTCCCCAGCACCCCACTGCCCGCACGGCTAGCTTTATACCCTAAATAATTACACGGACACTGTATTCTTTTAATCACTGCTTGGCTCTTTAGCTCTAGCCCTTTTCTCGGCTAACTCTCGCACCTGGACTAGCCCATCTCTAATCATCTGTGTGTAGCACCCCAAGGTGTTACCAGGGAGATTCTAGCCTACGTCCATCCTGGGTCGGAGCTTCATCGCGTGTGCCTCAGAGAGCAGAGCTCTCGCCTCTGCCCGCAGGAGTGGAGCATCATGTCTCTCTGAGGCGTCTGCCCCTGAGAGGAGAGCTGTGGAGTCTGACCTCACTTCCTCTTTCGCCCAGCATTCTGCTCCGTTCACTCCTCCCCCTACGTTCTAACCTATCAGGGCAAGCAGCTTCTTTATTTAATTAACCAATGGCCTTCCTCCATCACTCCTCAGCTATGGTTTTGTGAAATCACCTCCCAAATAAACTACTTCCAACCTCAAACCTTACTTAAGAGTCTGCTTTTAGGGAAACTCAACTTTATTTCAAAATTCGTTTAATTAAAGTAAAATTACATCACTTCCCCATCTCCTCCCTTTGACTTTCTCCCTCCAACAGCTTCTGTGCCTACTTCTCTCAAATGGATAGCCTCTTTTTTTTACTAGACTATTGTTATTAAAATTATTATTGTTACATGTACATGCAAAGTTCTTCATAAATATATAAATACAACCTTTTAAATCCATTTTTGTGTGCATATAGTTTCAGGGACTGGTGTGTATGCTGTGAATACCAATGGTTAATAAAGAAGCTGCTATGGGCCTATTGCAGTGCAGAATATGGCAAGGCAGGAATTCCAAGCAGATAGAGGAGGAAAGAGTAGGCAGAGTCAAGAAGAAGCCTTGTAGCTGCCACAAGAGATAGATACTTAAATTTGGACAGAACCTTACCAGTAGTCCACAATCATGTGGCTATACACAGATTAATAGAAATGGGTTGATTTAAGATATAAGAGCTAGCCAATAAGAAGCATGAGCTAATAGGTCAAGCAGTGTTGTAACAATACAGTTTCTGTGTGATTATTTTGGGTCTGAATGGCCGGGAAACAAATGAGCAGTCTCCACCAACAAGGTATGACAAATTTGTGTTGGATAACCAATTAAAGGGCTCATCACTGGGAAAGGCTAAATAACCCTCTCTCAGAAAGAACTCAAGAAACTGGTTATCAAAAGAGCAAATAATCCAATAGGAAAATATGAGGTACAGAACTAAACTCTCAACAGATGAATCTAAAATGGCTTAAAGACACTTAATGAAATGTTCAATATCCTTAGCCATCAGAGAAATGCAAATCAAAACAACTCTGAGATTCCATCTTACACCTTTCAGAATGGACAAAATTAAAAACACTGATGACAATATATGCTGAAGAAGATGTGGGGAAAGGGAACACTTCTACATTGCTAGTGGGAATGCAAGCTGGTACAACCCCTTTGGATGTCTGTGTGGCGATTTCTCAGAAAATTAGGAACCATCCTACCTCATGACTGCAGCAAGACCCTTGGTATATACCCAAAGGATGCTCAATCATACCACAAGGACATGTGCTCAACTATGTTCATAGTAGCACTATTTGTCATAGCCAGGACCTAGATACAACCTAAATGTCCCTTGACTGAAGAAAGGATAAAAAAAATGTACATTTACACAATGGAGTACTATGCAGTGGAAAATATAGTGACATCTTAAATTTTTTAGTCAAATGTATGGATATAGAAAACATCATACTGAGTGAAGTAACGCAGACTCAGAAAGATAAATATAATATGTACTTACTCAGAAGTGCCTTTTACATAAAGCTAAGACAAAACAGCTTACAATTCACAACTGAAGAGAACCTACACAACAAAAATGATCCTGAGAGACACGTACATGGATTTAATCTACATGGAAAATAAAAAAAGACAAGATCTCCTGAGTAAATAAAATAAAAAAAGAATTCATTAGTTTTCTGTAACTCTTGTCTAGGGGTAGGGCCATGGTGAGATTCCCTTCCCCTTCTACCTTAGTGTGGGAGAATGGTCTGTAGTCTGTCAATTATATTTTAAATAAACACTTATTGGCCAGTAGCCAGACACAAAGTATAGGTGGGACAACCAGACAGGAAGTTGAGGTCGGTCAATGAGAACAGGAAATCCTTGAAAGAGGAAACCCCACTCTTTGCAGTCCTAGCCCAAGCACAGAAGACACAAGATGTGACTGCCTTGCTGAAAAAGGTACTGAGCCACGTGGCTAACACAGATAAGAATAATGGGTTAATATAAGTTATAAGAGTTACTAAGAAGCCTGAGCTAATGGGCCAATCAGTTTATAACTGATATAGACCTCTGTGTGATTTCTTTGGGACTTAGCAATTGCAAGAACCGGACAGGACAGAAAACCTCGGACAACACCTTAGCTTGTCTATTGATATTGCCATTGTTCAGCCTTGTTTTTGAAGCCATTTCTAAGAGAGACTGTTTTACAGCAGACATTCTGTTATTCTGCCTTTAGTAATCTTCTCATCCCTCTTCCATGATGTGTTCTTCAAAAGTGGGACTGTGTTCTAGGTTGAATCTCCATCTTCTGTTCGATGGGATTTCTTTGGCCCTTTAAATCTCATGCTTCATATATTTAATGTAATAAAACTATATAATGTAATAAAAATTTCTGCTAGCTTTTCCCCATTCGTCACCCTTCACATTTCCCAAAGCTTTGCCTCTTGTTTCACTCTCACGAGCACATGGCTCATGTAGAGAAGCAGCTACCCATATTCCCACTTTCCACTGCACTTCCCCATCCTCCATGTTTGCACACTCTCATCCCGAAGACATTAGCTGTCCTCTGGGGCCCTCATGCAGCTGAGTGTGCTTCCACTCATCCTGATGACCTCAGCAGTCCTCCGGGGCCCTCATGCATCTGAGTGCTTCCACTCGTTCTTAATTGGAGCTTTTGTTCTATCACAAGCTACCTCATCATAGCCGGGGATCCTTTCATCAAATAATTATGTTTTCAAATTTTAGAAATTCTGTCTGGTTCCTTTTAAAATATGCCTAATGATTATTTGTAGTTTGCTGTTTCCTGCAAAATTTCAAGCTAGGTTTTAATTTGCTTTGGACATAGAGAACAAGGCTATTCTGTGGAATCCTAGCAACTAGTCTCTCCATGTTCCAGGCTCATTTTATTCTCATTCTTGTCTATGGTGGTTGTTTCTTGTGGGTTTGATGGTGTGTTTTGTTTGTTTGTTTGATGGAGTCATTATGTTTGGAACATTATCTGCTTCTCTGGGAAATCTTTGAAGTCTTGATATCTTGTTCCAGGAAGGAATTGTGTCTAGACTAAGAAGTCCAGTGTCTGGAACCATATCGATATGGACAGCCCTTTGCCTTGATCATGGTTTGAAGTTTTTCAGTTCTGAACAAAGTGAATTTGGCTAGAAATCTCCAAGAGGCTGACTTCTATATACAATTTTTCTGAGAACTATGTCCTTTGTTAGCCATGAAAGTGTTTTTCTTTAGGTTCACACAAGCCCTCTAGAGTCTCACTTTTTAAAGGATTATTGTCTTTTAAAAGAATCTTTTGCTTTCTATTGTTCTTTCACCCTGCATGTGAGACCTAGAAAATATTGGATCTTTTCTTTAGGTTTGGTAAAGTTTTCAGGGTGAAATCATTCTGTGTACCTACCTCTTTCAGTTTTTATTTTCACATGTAATAGTGTCTTTTGAATTATTTCCTTGATGTCAGTTTTTATGTCCTTTTAAAAGTTTTGCAAAATATAACTTATTCATCATTTAAATTTTGTTTCCATAATGTAGGCTGATTTCTAGCCAGTCCTAAAACTAGATACATATATTTGACATTAAAAACAACTTTTAGTGTCTGATACACTACCTAGTAAAGCTAATTTAGAAAACTCCCCCAAACAAACCAAATTAATTAATAAATACTCTTAGCCCAATAATTTATTGGAGAATAACACGTGCATTTTAGTCTATCTAAATTCATGTAGCATACTCTCTACCATGCAGCCATATTTGCTGACACCACCATCTCTCTGGATCTGAGGTTGCTCTTGAACTTGTAGTCCTACTGCATCAGCCTCCTGAGTGCAAGCATTACAGATGTGAGGCACCATACCTGGTTTTACACAGATCAGTTTTTGTTTATTAAGATATTTTTGCATATATGTATGTATGCACATATATATTTGTATTTTACCAAAGAATTGAACGCAGGACCCCCTGCATGCAAAGTACATGTCCCACCACGAAAGTGTACCTACCTTCTTTACCATTTTTTTTATAGTAGTAACTCTGTAATTGGGGAGGACATAGAATACTTTTGTTTTAGTACGATGTTATTCCTATAAAGTGACTAAAGGTTCTAGTCGGTCCACTTAGCCTGAGAAAATAGAACAAAGTTGTTTAAGCAGAAATTTTGCTCTTAAAGTAAAAGTAAAACTCTCCTACAGAACTGTCCTGGAAATCCACCTCTTCCTAGTTCTCAAACTTGCTATATTTCAGATGGTAGGTGTCAGTTGTGCTCAGGCCCATAGACTCAGAATAGAACGAATCAACTTTTGATGCTTGCCATAGCCATAATACTACAAGACAATTCCTTAAAATAAATCTCTCTCCTCTCCTCTC
>NC_022014.1:67184686-67203651 GCF_000317375.1 Microtus ochrogaster
CCTCTCCCCTCCCCTCCTTTTGGCTTTTTTCCCCTCCACTTCTCTCTCTTTCCCATGTGCATATAAATAGATACACTATTGATTTGCCTTATGCATCTTTCCAGTTGATTTCACAGAGAAATCAAACTAGCATAGATTTGATACAAAGACTATTTCTGAAGAAATAGTTTTTTTTTTTTAAGGAGGAGATTTCTGAGTTGTTTCTGGGGTTTTTGGAATTCGATTTCTAATTTAATTAGAGTTTAATGTGCAATGACTCTATTCAAGCATGAAGTTGCTCTTTGACTTACAGTGGGGGTGCGTCCTGACAAATGCATCATTAGTCACAGACATTGTAAGATGAAAAATGTATTTAATCTATCTAATACACAAACATCATATCTTAGCCTAGTCTATTAAAAAGGTGTTCTCAGAAAATTTACATTTGCTTCCACTTAGGCAAGTTCATGTAACAGAAAACTATTTTTAAAAAAGTTGAAAATCTCATACAAATTATTAAATTTATAACTCCCCAAAATGCTGGTAATGGTAGAAACCTCTAGTAACAGTTGTTTTTTGTTGTGTCCACATTCCTGGCAAGGATCTGTTGCTGTATTCCACTGCCCAACATCCTGAGAGAATAATTGGTTCATTTCAGAGTGTTAGAGAGAACTCCAATGATGTGTTTGACTGACAATTATATAGGTAACTCAGACTGAGGGCAAAACTTTGGGTCTGTTCTGCTTTAACACAGAGGGGTGTAGTCTAAGCCTTGGGATAAAGAATATTAGAGGGAGTTTGTCATTTAAGGACTACCCTCTCACTGTGGAAAGGTCTCAAAGACAAACGTTTCACCATGAGTGTGAAAAATCTATGCAGGGAGCATTTGAGTCCTTAAGGAGTTCTGTGATTGTTCTTCTCTGTGAACCAGGTCCTATAGTCTAGAAGTGAGTATAAAATCCAGAAAGCCAACTACAATGTGAATAGTTAGGTCTGACGGTGGCAAATACCCAGGGGAAGAATGCAAGGAGGTAGCGTCAGGCAGGCAGAGGTGGCTGATCTGGTGGACAGTGGCAGTGGCATTCGGTGTGTACAAACCAAAGGTGCTTTCTAGCTCGCCGTTTTGCTCTCTGAAGGGAAACATGGGAGCACAGGCAATTCTTTTTCTTCCTTCTGTATAAACAGAGACAGATATTCTAAGTCAACTAGATTGAAGTTTAACCTATGTCATAAAAAGGATATTTATAGCTCCCAGTTGCTTGCAGATGTGGGCAAGTTTATACACTGAATGACTGAATAAACAGATGTCATATTTGAGGGATATACAATATAGATGTATCATATTAAGTGGGATTATGACCTGCTCCTAATTAATTATTGTCACTTGTATATAATGTATGCAGCCAGGGAATGTGTTGGACAACCAATTGATGAGAAATGAACTTGTCATGATTAATTTTGTATAATTTTCTTAGGCAATGGAATACCCAGATATTTGCTCAAACATTATTTTGGATGCTTCTGTGAGAATAGTTTTTGATGACAGTAACATTTAAATTGTTAGATGAAGTAAAGTAGACAATTGCCTTCCAAAGCATGAACAGGTCTCAACTAATCAGATGGAGGCTTGATTAGAACCAGAGTCTGACCTATGGTGATATTTTGTTTGTTTTTAAATAAATAAAGCTTCCCTGAAGGTCAGAGTACAGAGCTAAACCACTAGAGGTCAGAGAGTGGTGGAACACACCTTTCATTCCAGAACTCAAGGCCACTCTGGGCTACACAAAATTGAATCTGTCTAAAAGAGAAATAGAAGAATTCACACAAAGGTGTTCTAGCACCCAGGAGTCACAGGCCTTTAAACCCAGCATTAGGGAGGTGGAGACAGGAGTGATATGGCTGGGTGGAAAGAGGTATAT
Source organism: Microtus ochrogaster (assembly GCF_000317375.1). Lineage (NCBI taxonomy): Eukaryota > Metazoa > Chordata > Mammalia > Rodentia > Cricetidae > Microtus > Microtus ochrogaster. Next base: position 67,186,585 of record NC_022014.1, read on the forward strand.
AATGTATATAACTCTGTAATGACACAGTTATGGCCAACTAAAGAAAATAGAGGAAAACAGAACACAGTTTCTTAATAGAAACATTCTAAATGCAGTGGAATATTTCAACCCAAATATCCTGTACCTCATTGTTGTCTGGGTTTCTGTCCTGCCCGGTTCCCGTAATCGTTAAGTCCCAAAGAAATCACACAGAGGTCTACATTAGTTATAAACTGATTGGCCCATTAGCTCAGGCTTCTTATTAACTCCTATAACTTATATTAGCCCATTATTCTTGTCTATGCTAGCGAGGCAGCCACATTTTGCTTCTTTTGTGGCAGGGTCAGGACTGCAGAGGAATGGGCTTCCTTCTTCCCAGAATTTTCCTGTTCTCATTGACCCACCTTTGCTTCCTGTCTGGTTGTCCCACCTATACTTCCTGCCTGGCTACTGGCTAATTAGCATTTATTTAAAATTATAATTAACATTGACCCACAGCATCCCATCACTGGGAAAGGTTATCTGGAAGTAAGGATTCTAAATTCTGGCCTTTAATTTTGAAAGAGAATGGAAAGATATTTACTCCCCCTGCCCCAGCTGACAGCTTCTCTCAGAGCCACACTGTGTCCTCCAGGAGTCCATCATTAATTCCCATTGATATTATTTAGAATATTATCTACTTTTGCCCACTAAATGGACTTCAGTTCCATTGTGTGATCTATCTTCTTTGTTTCGAAGAGTAATTATTTTGAAGATATTTTATTCTCTTCTCTAGAAGCAATTAGGAAAAAATAATTTCCAAATAGTCACAAACAAAATGTTTGTGCTTCATTCAATCCAATACTTAGAAGATGATCACCAAGGTCACTTCCTATGCAATGAAAGGAAGAAATAGCTCAGTAAAGAAACACCAGCTGCATCTTCCAGCATTAGAAGGTTGGTAAACCTTTCTTAGGAATAAAAAGCAATCATCTCCTTTATTTCCAAAGGTAGGGAGCTCAGCTTCAAATAATTTCAATCAAAACAAAGGTGACTAACAACATCCTCCCAACAAGAGATATGTATGTGACCCATAGCTGCCCACTTCGTGATTCTCTCTTAGAAGAGAATAAAACGTTGGTTACAATAACAGTAATGTTCTTTCAAACCGTTGATCTCAGATCTTGAAAAACCTCTTCTTCAGGATTCAGCATGAAGAATAGGTTCAGATTGTCAGAACTATTTGTGATTGATATTACAAGTAAGTTTTAACAATAGGGAAATCAGTTTGTGTCAAAGCAGCTCAGGCCATTAGTGAGGATCATTTTTTCCCCTCTGTCTAACAAATAGCAATGAACTTCTTTTGAACAGATGTTCAAATTAGTACAAGCCCACAGGCTTGAGGCCTAAGCATATAATTTGAGTGACCCCAGTTGGAATTATGCTTTATCAAGACAGAGTTCAGAAAATACATTGTGTGACTGCTCCTAGCTTCCTTTTGAACATTTGTTCTTTTTTTCTGCTGTTTTCAACTTGTGATGATACTATTCTCATTCTTTTATTCATGCATTTCCTCTTTTCTTTGTGTCTGATTTGACTCAGAAATTGAGCTCATTTTTGAAGTCCTTATCACAATAGTCTCAGCAAAATATGTGAAAAACACACACACATATACACATACACACATACACACATATTCTACACACACACAGTAGGAAGCTACTTGTTTGTTCCCAGCTGCTCAGCCACGAAATAACCACATAGAAACTTAATATTTAATTAAATATTAATTAAATCATTGCTTGGCCAATCACTATAGAAAATTACTAGCAAGCTCTTACATGTTAAATTAACCCATTTTTGTTATTTTTTATTTTACCACGAGGCTCATGGACTACCAGAAAGGTTCCAGCTAGCAGCTTGTGTCTTTCCCCTCTGGCAGCTACATGGTGTTCTCTCTGACCCCACCTTCTTTCTCCCAGCATTCAGTTTAGTTTTCCCCACCTACCTCTATTCTGCCCTGTGCAGGCCCAAGACAGATTCTTTATTAACCAATGGTATTCACAGAATACAGAGGGGAATGCCACATCACATACAGGTATATGTATATAAATTTCATTTGCCTGTAATGGAGATGAACTCAAGTAGCCAGAAGCAAAACCTGGCATACTATATTCTCAGAAATATTTGCTGAAGTCTTACATCTTATACTCAGCTTCTTTTCTTCTAAATTGTAAATACAAAGAGAAAAAAAATGCAGCCACCACCACCACCACCACAACAGGAACTTATCATATTCATCCCAAGACATTGTCTTACTGCCTCCATTCAACACCTTTCTAGTTCTGAGTGACGCATTTCTCCTCCATATGTAAAATGCATAAAAACCAATATCATGAAATAAATGTGTTCAAAGGGAGAAGGGACAACAATAGCAAAATTCCAAAAAGATAAAGAAGTGGGATAGAAGTGAGGGAGAATGTGGAAATTCAGATACAATGCCTAAATCCTTCATCCCTGGGCCTTGAGTGTTCTGTGGTGCTGATAACAAAGTTGCTAACACAACCTGACATTCCCTGGGGTGGAGGAACAAGGATCGATTCTGTGTAAGTTGAAGTAGTCTGTGGTAGATCCTGAGTCCAAATTTGATGCTGACCTTTTTGTCTCTTACTAGTTATTTAGTAACCACCACCTATATCAGACCTGACATCCACTCAGCTATTTGGAAAACATTACCTTAGCAGATCACTGTCTTCCATCAACACAAAAGCTAAGAATGTCATCAGACAGCATCTAAGGCTTACAACATATATCCCTACTTTGTCCTAACCTACCGACCTGATGTTTCCACCACTATATTTGGTAAATGCCTTGACTTGCAACTTTATTTTGTCTGTGACTATCAAGGCTTCATGAAACTTTTCGTTGGAACATGTCTGTCAAGTAACCTGAATCCATATTCCTGATTTCATGGTCACTCTCTGTAAGCTGTTAACATACTCACGTTTGACATGATAGCTGTGCTTTATGGTGATGCATATTTCTGCCAAGTTGACTTTGTTAAAAGGATCTTGGAAAGGAAAGGAATGGTTTCCCTTGCCAACTTGAAGCATCTGTCTTAACAAAGCAGACACGATGAACTTCAAAAGAGCAGGTGCGCTCAGAAAAGCTGGATAGATTTTTCACCTTGATCACTCAAAGACTGTTACTCCCATTTTTTTTTACATTAGTAGACATAAGAAATAGATTTTTTTACTTCAGTTTCTTAGACATGTAAATAAAAATCATATTTTGCCTATTAAGTATCAATGGAATTACAGCTGTTTCTATGCCAGGTTGATAAAAAAACAAAACAAAAAACCACTCTTCTTCAGTCTTTCTGTTTCCACCAACAGTTTGACAACTGAAAAAATAATCTCTTAGCTAGTTTCTCTAAGATATCTTCAGAAAGCTGTCTGCTAATTCTTCTGTCTAAGCTTCTCTCCCTGTGGTCTTCCAGGTAAATCTGGCTACCCCATCTCAAGGATCCTGTTTACCCTTTTGAGATCCATTTTTATCAAACATGAGTGCACATAACTCTAGCTACTTATTTCAAAAAGATGTCAAAAACATACTCAAGAGAAAATAAAACATTTTCAACAAATAGTACCAGGGAAACAATATTTACATGCAAAATACTGAAATTCATTGTGTATCAATTGTACTTAGAGGAAGCCCACAGAATGGTGAGCATTTATACCAGCTATACATCTAAAAAAGGATTAAAGGTCAGAATATATAAAGGAGAGAGAGAGAGAGAGAGAGAGAGAGAGAGAGAGAGAGAGAGAGAGAGAGAGAGAGAGAGAGAGAGAATAACAAATGGCCCATTCAGAAAATGGGTTTAGAACTTGAACAAAAAGTTCTCAAATGAAGAAAAAACTGCAAAGTCAGCAAAACAACCAACAACAACCATTGTCACTGGGAGATGGGGTGTGGAAAAGGGAACCCTCTTATTGTTAGAAGGCTTGCAAACTGACTAGTCTAACCACTCTGGAAATTAGGTGGAGAATTCTCAAAAAGCTAAAGATAAATCCATGTATGCCCAATAGGCCTGGTGCAGACACAGAGAGTAAGGAGAGAAATTTTTGCCATTCTGACTGGGTTATGATGAAATCTCAAAGTTGTTTTGTTTTGCATTTCCCTAATTGCTAGGGATGGTGAATGTTTTTTGAGAAATTCCTTAGACAAGAAATTTCTTGTCTTCTTTTGAGACCTTTCTGTTCATGTGGTGGTGATGGTCCACTGCAGTTCTTCTAGGCTCACGCTGAGGGGGCGACCCCAGAACAGCGACAGGTATAATTGGAATGGTGGTTCCATTAAGCAGCTTCTAGGAAGAGCACAGAAGCAATCTCTGTGCACAATATGGGAAGTATCTTCAGCACTTCTGTGCAGGCAGAGGAGCTCAGGCTTCTGCATAAAGGCGACAGGAGCCTTTTAAACATTATGTTACTTCCATCTACTCTCATGGGTGTTTCAACTGCTTCCAAATCTCAAAAATTCTTTTTCTACTATATACCCAGATTTATCCTATCCATTCCATTTCTATCTACATTATTGAGAAGAGTTTCCTGTTCTCCTGGATGGGTTATAGTTAAGATAATAATTCCTAAATGTCAATATTTGTCTGGTTTATATTATTTTATCTAGTTTTTTTTTGGGGGGGGGTCTGTATGGTATTTGCTCATGTGAGTCCCCTGTAGTTTGTTTAAACAATCCCTTACATGTTGTGTGTGATGTGATATACATTAATGGCCTTTATAATTACTTATATTGCATATACTTACTTGTAACCAGAGTTTAGAGGGGCCCAGCAGCTCCAACAGTCTTGGCTCAGCTACTTCTTCCCATATGCCAATTAAAGTAATAAGTACTCTTAAGTCCATCTTCTGGATAGTGACATGAGTTTGATTTAAATGGAGAAATAATTGGGCTTGGAGCAAACCATGTAAACAATTACATTGTACTAGTGAAAGCATGGTCTGCATGGTTGTTCTGTTTGTTCTGGTTTTATAACATGCTCCAAAGAAGCCCTCTCATAGCTGTCCCACAGAATCAGTCTGGATTTTAGGTGACAGTTACCTCTGCTCTAGGGTGTAGCTTCACCATCATGGATAATTGTCCTCACCTGATGGTGGTAGGCAGAGGCATGTGTCTTGCAAGGTTCTGCTGTACCTAGAATCTAAGGTTACTGGAGGCTGAAGGCAATGACTTTTCTCTGTGCCTTAATGCTTGAAAGGTGTTGAAGTGGGGTAGACAGATTCTCCTTGAGGGGTTAATATGCAGACCATCAGAGGTGACCAGGTGACCCAAAGCAAAGCGGACAGGAACAACATGAAGGCAGAGAGGCCCAGCTTTTTATCACATTTAGTTACATTGCGCAACAAGAGGCGGGTAAAAGCTTCTCTGCAAAAGCAGCTTCTAAATGCCTACTTCATACCCATCTGTGCGTCCTTGGCAGAGATTCTTAGGAAAGTCGGTCATTTTTCAGGCTGTGAGGATAAAAAGAATGTGTACTAACTTACCTTCATTTTAGGCATGAGTGAGGGTTAATCTTTCCCATGGTCAAAAAATATTATCAATCCTTTCATTGTCATAATTTGATAAACTAAAATAATAATATATTAGCATTGAAACATGTACTTTTTAGTCTTATATTTCAACATCCTTTTAAACATCTAAAGCCATATGTATTTATTTCTCTGTATACCCCTTATTTATGGATTTTAAAATCTTCTTGCTATTTCTTTTTTACCTTGCATATTTCTTTATATACTGAGGCATTAGTTCTTGGTCATGTATATTGCATAATTTCCTCCAGTTTGCCATATTCATTTGAGTTTTGTCTTTCCAGACATTTTTTTGTATTTATGTAGTCAATCTTTTCTTTACATAATGAATATTTTATTTCATAATCCTGGGTTTTTATATTTGCTGTTTCTATAAGCCTTTTCAACTCCAAGGTACTCAAATATGCATTTTATTCTTTTCTAGAGTTTTTATAATGATTTCCTTATATCCAAGTGTTTTATTCATCTAGCACATTTTTGACTTTAGGAGAAAAACTGGAAAAATGAATCACTTATTCCTCTAAGTGGTTAGTAACTTGTTCCAACATGACTTACTGAATAACACACATTTACATTTCACTTATTTATCATGTGCTAAAGTTGAGAGTGTATTGGAGGTATACATGTGTGGACTTTCAATAAAATTTTTTTAAAATTTTAATTAAAATTTGATAAAATATGATCTGGGATACAACTCTGTGTTCTGTGAATATGTTTCATTACTATTGGTTAATAAAGAAAATGCTTTGGTCTATGGCAGGTCTGAATATAACAAGGTGGGACTTCAAAGCAAAGGAATAAAAAATGTGGAGTCAGAGAGATGCCATGTAACTGCCGAAGGAGAAAGATGCCAGAATCTTACCAGTAGGCCACAGCCTCATGAGGATATATAGATTAATAGAAATGGGTTAGTTGAAGATGTAAGAGCTAGCTAGAAATATGCCTGAGCCATTGGCCAAAAGTGTTATAATTAATATAGTTTCCATGTGATTATTCAGATCTGAGTGGCCAGGAAATGAATACACAGTTTCCTTTTACAAAAATGTGATTGTATCATTTAATCTTTCCAGTCCCTCCCATGTTCCTTCCCATTCTCTCTTTATTCCCTTTCAATTTGATGGCTTTTATATGGGATAGTTTAAAGGGAGGAAAGAGAAATGGAAAACAGTACATTTATATTATTATCTCAAAAATAAAAGATATAATAAAAATCATGGCCTCTGTTCTTTGATTAGGGTATAAACACAGACTGTTGAGTTTATTTAGTGTTGCATGGGTGTATATTGTTTCAGAGTTGACCATTTGGTATTGAGTAAGAAGTTAGGGAGCTCATCCTTGGGAAACACTAACTCTCCTTCTCTTAGAAGTCATTCGTTTTCTGTAATTCTTTGTCTAAGGATCAAGCCCCCATAAGGTTTTCCCCTTTCATAGTAGCAGTATTCCTGGTGCTGTCATTGTTCAAGTCGTGTTTAGGCAGCCATATTGTTGATGTAATATGGATGTAGCTTTTTTAGGAGATACAATCTTACTTTAAAATTCCTGGTCCTCTGCTAATAGTCTTCATCTTTCTCCCTTCTATGGTGTTTTTTTGAGCCTTGGGTACAGGAGCTGTGTTGTAGACATATCCACTGGGCCTGAACTCTCCACAGTCAGTTCACTTCTGTAATAAGGAGGCCGCTTGTTTGTCCGGGCCTACCAGAACTGAAATAATCACACAGAAACCATATTAATTAAATCACTGCTTGGCCCATTAGCTCTAGCTTCTTATTGGCTAACTCTTACATATTAATTTAACCCATTTCTATTAAACTGTATATCACCATGTGTCTGTGGCTTACTGGCAAAAGTTCGGGCATCTGTCTCCAGCAGGGCTATATGACTTCTCTCTGATTCTTCCTTCTTTCTCCAAGCATTCAGTTTAGTTTTCCATGCCTACCTCTATTTCCTGCATAGGCCAAGATAGTTTCTTTATTAACCAATGATATTCACAGCATACAAAGAGGAATCCACATCGCCTACCCTTTTCTGTTTAAATAAAAAGGAAGGTTTTAACTTTAACATAGTAAAATTATATATAACAAAACAGGCATCAAGCAAGAATTACAGTTACAATATTTATATCTACTTTATCTTTTACCATAACTAATGAGAACTATAACTATACGTTCTTCAGCTCTATCAAAGACTCCAGAAGGATATATTATTACCTAAGTTAACAGGAAGTACATTGTAAGCAACTTCCAAAACTCTAGAATTGACAGAGACATCTTGCTGCCTGGATAGTACCCAAAGTTCTTCTGTACCATTGGGACATCCATTTTCAACCTACAGGCCCATAATATTCAGAAGACTTTTCCACAAAGCAGGAAATTTCAAAGACAGTTCTGCCTATATTGGCAGTTTGTCAGTCACTTTCTTCTGTGTCCTGAAGAATGCCTTGCAGACTCTTTCATGAAGCAGGAACCCTGAAGGATGGTCTCACCTTTTGTCAAGTTCAGCAGTGATTTCTCTGTGGGTCCTGCATGTCCAGTTCATACAGCATATCTTCAATCAGTCCAGGCAAGAGCAGCCTCTTGCCCAAATGACTAACAAACTCCATTAGGAGCCTCTTCGATGCCCATCCTTCTCTTGATGTTATTGATGCTGCCAGGAACAGATGTGTCTCACTGTCATGAAAAGTCCTAACTTTTTAAAACATTTTAAATGCCATATTCTGAAGGCCTCTGAAAGATTTGACAGCATTCATTTTAGTTTTCCATGCCTACCTCTATTCCCTGCACAGGCACAAGACAGTTTCCTTATTAAACAATGGTATTCACAGCATACAAAGGGGAATTCCACATCACACTTCTGCATTTTGACCAGTCGTGATTTGCTATAATTGTCTTTTATGCTAAAGAAACTTCTTGGAGGGAATGGGAACTTGAATTGGTATGTATAAGGAGAAGAGATAGCTTGTTCTTTTTTTAAAAAAAAAATAAAAATAAACTAATAAAAAAGAAACTTCTTTGGTAACGGGGTGAGAGCTACACTTACCTGTGAATATAAGGCTTAGCCTTAGAGTACACGTAAGAATCATGCTACTTGAGTAAAGTAGCAGTATGGTAAGCTTTCTCATTGAACTTTCTTGGACCACCAGCCTCCAAATAACAACATGGGGACTAATTATTAATTATGAAACTTGACCATTAGCCTGTGTTTTACCACTAGTTTTTTTTTTTTTGTTTGTTTTATTTTGTTTTTCAAAACAGGGTTTCTCTACATCTTTGGAGCCTGTCCTGGAACTATCTCTTGTAGACTAGGCTGGCCTTGAACTCACAGAGATCTGCCTTCCTCTGACTCCTGAGTACTGGGATTAAAGGTGTGTCCCACCACTGCCTGGCTCCACTAGCTCTTATAACTTAACATGCTTCTATTAATCTACATTTTTCTATGTGATTCTTTTTACCTCTCTTTGATTTGCATGTTGGACTCTTTCCATGTCTCATTGGTGTCTTCCTCATGTGCCTATATTCAACTGGAGTTCCTCTCTTTTCCTGGAAGTCCTACCTATTCTTTCTTCCCTAGCTTGGTGTATATTAAACCAATCACAATGACACATCTTCACACAGTATAAACAAATATTCCACAACATGGGGTATTAAGAGTCTCCTCTAAGATCCATGACCTCATAACCCTGAGTAATTGGCTAACTTTCTATTGCCAGGCATGTCTAAGCACATGTAAGCTATCTATGCTTTTATACGCTATGTATTGATAGCATTATCTATTTTTTCTTCAATTTGTTATTTCAAAATATCTCTTTATTCTTGATTATTTGTTTTTCCTTAGTTTGACCAGATAAACACTCATTCCACTCTTCTGTCTTTAAGAGGAACTTGATATGGCCTTTAATTCATAACCAGTTTGGGTACCATAAAACAACCTTTTGCATGCTTCAGCATAGTGAGATACTATATCTTAAAAGTGGTTTAAAAGCAGCTTCATTGAGACAATGATTCTAATTGTTATTCAGGGCTAAAGCCAGACTGATGCACATTTTATTAAAGAAAAGGATGCTGTTCTCAAGGCATTTATGTCACCTTCTTGACCATTCCATACTTCTTGGTTAGAACCCCAAAGACTTTTTCACATTTATAAACTGTGGGTCATTTTCCTCAAAAGGACATGATTTTAATCATAAGAAGGATAACCACAGAAGAGTGAAGAAAAACTGCATAAGAACCTGGCACTGGGATGAACAGTAAAGTCATTTAACTGCAAGGTGTTCTTTTGTGTATGGAGGCAGGGCAGCGCACACAATGGATATATGACAAAACAGAGTCAATAAAATGCCACTCATTTTATTGCATTTATTTTGGGGCATCAATATACATCACATGTGTATGTTTGTATATGCATGTGTGTGCATATGCACACACACACACACACACACATATATGAGACCACAACTTTGGGTATTGTTCCTCAGATGCTGTGTACCTTTTTCCCATCTTACTTTCTCTCTGTCTTTCTCTGTCCTTCTTTCTCTTTGTTTCTTTCTTTTGTTTGTTTGAGATATAATATTCACTGTCCTAGAATTCACCACATAGGCCAGTAAGCTCTGGAAATTTGCAGGCACATGACAGGGTTGTGAAATATTAGTTTAAGAGGTGTTGCATTTGTTTAAGCTGTGGAATATTTATTTAATGATGCAAAGATGTGTTGCATTCTTTTATGTTGCTTTTGTTTAACTTTCTAAAGCTATGCTACACTGCCTGCCTACAACTCCCGATTAATTGAATCAAGAGCTGATTGGTCAATAACTAGGCAGGACAAAGTATAGGCAGGGCTTCCAGGCAGAGAGAATAACTAGGAGGAGAAATATAGGCTAGAAATCTGAGCCAGGAGAGAGAAGAGAAGCAGAGGAGGATGCCAGGGGTTAGCCACCTAGCTACATAACCAGACAGAGTAAGAAGGAAAGAATGACATGCAGAATAAAGAAAGGTAAAACGCCCAGGATAAAATGTAGAAGAAGCAAAATTGGTTCATTTAAGGTAGAAAAGCTGGCTAGAAACAAGTCAAACTAAGGCCAGGCATCCATGTATTTATCTGAGAGCTTGGTGGCAGGTCCCCTAAGAGTAAAAGAAAAAAACAAAACAAAACAAAACAAAGAAAACCCCATGGAAACAAAGACAGAAAAGCATGTCTGATTTTTTTTCTGTGCTTTTCTGTGTGGGTTCTGTAGGGTAAAATTTAGCTCCTCATATGTTCAAGGCAAGTACTGTCATAACTGAACTATCTACCCAGCCCTGCAACTTTTTCTGACAGCCACTGATTCTCCCAAGCCATTAGTAGTTGTATGCTTGAATCTCTAGACCAGAAAATAAAACTTCTTGGGGAATCATCTTTATGTGGTCCTGGACTTGATGTAATTTGGGATTATAGCAGCAGGAAGCTCATTGTTCAGGGCTTGGTCCTTTAAACTACAAGATGTTCAAAATCTTAATTTAGGATGTAAATGATGTTTGGATATCCAATAGCATAGATTCTTTTCTGACATGGTATGTCAGCCCATTTTATGCTGACTGTAGGGGAGAGGAGACAGGGCCAGTAGGGATTTTTGCAAGTCCTATTAGGTAGATGAGGCAGGACATAGTCTATTGTCTTCATAAGAGTGAAGATGGGACCTGTATCTGCAAGGGTGTATACTTATAGGTCACTAAAATCTGACATCAACATTCATGATTCAAATAAGGACCTGGCAAGGGAGGTATGGAGGTTTGAGATAGAAGTTTTGAGGAGTTTTAAATTTAACTTGAGCCCACATACAATGGTTTGTTATAGGCATCCCTGGGCTCCTTGTTAAAACAGAGAGCATTAGACTGCTAAGTAGCTTTTTGCTTGTGAAATACTGTGAAGGTCCTTTTGATGTTTCTATGCACTTGTATTCAGAGTTACAGACACTGAATATTTCATAAGATATCCACAAATATGAATAGCACTGGGGATACTTACATAATAGGATATTTTAGCAAAACTTATTATTTTTATGTAACACTATTGTTTGCAGATTTTCTTTTCTCCCCCACCCCCATATTTATGGGTGACAAAAGAAAATGAATGGCATCCAACAGCAACTGTTTTACGTGGGGAGCACTGAGACTTTTACACTTATTTTTTTCTTTCTCTTAAGCATAGGCCTTTGAAGTATGAAAGGCCAGGGAATCTACAATACAAAGAGATGTTGCCAATAAGGAAGGTGGATAATGGCCTGCCAGAACCAGCTCACAGCTCAGATGCTTAAGCTGACAAATATAAGTAGGAAATTCTAAGAGGTTCCTCTTATGATTGTGTAGATGTTGTTTAAATACAGATTCTAAGGCTCCTCCCCTTAGACTCTGCATAGCAGCATCTTTGGATTGACCTAAAAAAGTAACTATTAAAGAACTGCTTAAGGTGATTGTGATATTGGTGACCCAGATCACTCTGGCTAAGAGTAGAAGCCTTCTACTTCTTCCTTTCCAGCAAGAAATTCTATAGAATAATAAATTAAGAAACTCAAAAGTAGAAGGTATCTAGGAGTTATCTTCTAGCTCAAGCATCGTCTCTGTGTGTATTAATGTGTGTGTATGTGCATGGAATATGCCAATGTGACATATGTTTATCTGTGCATTCTTATGAGTGCATGGAGACAAAAGAAAGGCATTAGGTATTTTGTTCTATCACCCTATGTCTCGTTCTCTTGAGACAACACTTCTCAATGAACCTGGAGCTAAACTGGCAGCTAGCGAGCCTCAGTGAACTTCCTGTCAGTGCTGGAGTTCCAGGCTCAGGTGGACATTCATAACTGACTTTTTTGAGTGAGTATTTGGATCCAAACTTAAAACCTCAGGCTGTGTAGCAAGCACTTTTATTCACTAAGCCCTCTTCCTAGTTCCATTGTCACTTTTGAAGATCCAATTAGAACACACATTTTCGACATCACCTTTGTTTTGTAAAGTTTCTCATAACATGAAAGCAATGGTTTTTTTTTCCTCCCTGTGCTTTTCAGCTACTTTCCTCCTATTTTCAGAGTTGGGTATAAATAACTCAGCACCTGTTTCAGATACTAGGAAGTATTTTCCCACCTCTCTTGACACTTACATTTTCTGTATAAAACAGTCTTAGTTATAAGTAGTCCATTTTCCCCCAGGATTTCAATTTTAAGGAATGAGTGGTATTTTATAAGATCTTTGCTCTGACCACTCTCAGCTTGCAGGTCTGTTTTAGATTCAAGATTGCTTTTTTTAAAAAATTTATTTATTTATTTATTTATTTATTTATTTATTTATTTATTTATTTATTTATTTATTAGGTATACAATATTCTATCTGTGTGTATGCCTGCAGGCCAGAAGAGGGCACCAGACCTTATTACAGATGGTTGTGAGTCACCATGTGGTTGCTGGGAATTGAACTCAGGACCTTTGGAAGAGGTCTTAACCGCTGAGCCATCTCTCAAGATTGCTTTTTAAACACAAGAATTTTCAGTGGCATCTGTGGGAATCTGACTGCCCTTGAACTAGCGTATTCTAAGCTCTACCATGTAGTTCACATTGCAAATATAGTCACCTGGTGACTTTTCTCAACTTCCATTTGACTACCCTAAAAGTCAAAACTTACTAACAAAAGATAAACCCCAAATCTGTCTGTCTGTGAATATAACAGAATGAATTCCCACATAACAATAGATGTGAGGTAGAACTAACAGTGTTTCCCAATCCCATTTTATCATATATTACTGTTTTTCTATCATCTTTTAACAACAAAATTGATAAATTTTGTGATGATAAATTAATAAAAGGTATTCCTACTTTTACTTCTAAGTTATGTTATTTTTAAACCAGTAAGTTACTTCTAACATTTCACAGACTTATATTTTCTTTTTAAATTTTTAATTAAAATAAAATTAAATTATCCTCTTTCCCTTCCTTCCTTCCTTCCTTCCTTCCTTCCTTCCTTTCTTCCTTCCTTCCTTTCAACCCCTTCCATGACCTCCCTCCAGCCTCTTTTATGACCCTTCACCCCCTCTCAAATTAATGGCTTCTTAGTCTTTAATTATTATTGCCATTATTATTATGTATATTATATTCTATTGATTATATTATATGTGTGGTTAGTGTTCCTATATATAATAGTAATTTCAGGGATAAACACTTGGTATTAAATAACCAATTGAGGATTATATATCTTTTTTATAATTAAAATTTTTAATTTTTGAATTTTATGCACAAATGCTGTATTTACATAATTCCCACTCTCTCTCCTTCCACCGACTTTTCCTGTGTCCTCCAATGCCCTCTCAAGTATATGACCTCTTCTTCCTTAATTATTGTGTTATACACACACTCACACACACGTACTGAGTCCATTTTGTGTTGCGTATAAGTCTATGTGCTTAGGGCTGATGACTTGGCATTAAGATAGGTTATAAAGGGACGACAGCCAATGATTGCCTGTAGCTTTCCTTCTAAGTGTTGAATCTTTTGAGAGTTCTCCTACCCATGTTGTAATGTCAAATGATGATGCCAAAATTCAGGGTGTTTTAGGCAGCCATAATTTGAAACTTCACTGGTGCAGCTTCCCTGCTATGTCTAGAAAACACTGTCACACAGAAAGTGTCCTGGTTCTTTGGACCTTACAATCCTTTGGCTCCTCTTTCACAATGTTTCCTGAGCCTTAGGTATAGATATTGTGTCAGTAGGGTTTGGATGCCCTGTGGTCAGTTATTTTCTCTATTTTGGCCAGTTGTAGGTTTCTATAATGATTTCTGTCTGCTGCAAAATGAAGCTTCTTTGACGGGGGGGGGGGGGGGGGGAGATCCACACTTGCCAGGCAAGGCTACTATTCTTAGAATGGTAACCAGATATTACTAGAGTTTAAAACCTGATAAACATGATTTTGAAAATAACATAGGCTTACACCGTAATAGAAAAGTTAACCAGATAGGACCTTTCCTATTTAAGTGACTTCATCATGGACACATTTTCTGAGATCTGAGTCAACAAAAAGAACAAAATGTTGAAGATTTAGGTTAAAGTTGTGTAAAAATAGCTGCAGACATCTTCGTTTAGTTAATCATTATAGTTACAAGACAAAGTGGATTGACTAGGCAAAAGCCAGATATAATTGATTTCCTCTTCCTCAGTTTTGTTCCTATTAGCCAATACTGTGTCAGCTCTGGGGCTGTGGGGAGAACCCAAGTAGCATTACTCCTGTCATCTAGGACCCAGTTTCCTGTTACCTGTCTAAGATAGGAGGGTTATTAAATCCTTGGCCCTTGGACTACCATGTTTAACAAAATCTGAGGTTTGTTTCTTAAAGATAAGGAAAGTGAGCAAACTGATTCACTCTTTTCCATCTCAGTTTTCTCATTTATAAAACAGAGAGGATAATTTACCTCCAAATAGCTTCATGACACATTGAAGTTCTCCTCAATTGCCTGTGTGAGCAGCTGTAGATCATTCCCTCCAGAGTTCTTCTCACTAAGGTTGTCCAGGAGTCGGCTGATGGAATGGAAACACATGGCTATGGGAGTCTCAGCGTCTGTTAGGCTGACTCTGGTTGTTTCTCGGGCTGTGACCCTATAAGGTTCAAGGAAGAATGCAAACACAGGCGAAGCCTTCAATCCTGAGTTCACAACTACTATTACTTCTGTCACAATCTAAGCAAAAGCATTGTACCAGGCTAGCTCAGATTTCAGCTAGCCAATACGTAGCTCTTGTATCTTGGTAGGAATTGGTACAAACTCATCTTCTAAACCGTGTGATATACACAAAGACTGATCGCATCTATTTTGTGAAACCTGCCATGTAGAATGTGCCCTTTAGGAGATAATTATTAGTTACAGAAATAAATTGGTAGGGAAATTGGCAAACCTTAATCACATAATATTAAAACCCTTTCATTTCTGCAAGCATGCCTTATTAAATATTGCTCACTCCTTTGTACTTATGTTAGGAGGGTCATTTTAAACATGTGATGAAAATTACAGTGTGAATTAAATTATATCCTATGTTTGCATGGCTTGGCAATGTGTGGTTATAATTCTCTTGAGCAACTAGCAATGCTTAGAGGTTTATAAAGGCTAGTGTCAGACTAAGCACTAAAATGAGTAAGTATGCTTTGATTTTGTGGATATATTCTGATAAGGTCTTGGGCATTATATAGACAAATCTGAGAACTAAATAATATATACAAATTCATTATATGAAAATATTCATATGTCTTTTAACATGAATTCTATTCCTGAGGACAGGATTGTGCCTCTCGCCTCTTAGAATTGTCAATAGCACTTCAGTTGTCGGCTTTGTCTTAAAATTGAGCTAGAACATCAGAAAAACACAGGAACGTGTTAGCGTTGCCACCCATAGGAAATGGTTTGCTTAAATTTTGTTTTTATAAAGTTGCCTTAATTTTTGGCTAACATTGCCAAAGGAGATGATTGTCTTTTGTAAAGTTCCAGTAATTGTTTCTGAACAATAGTGGTAGGCATTCCCTGTTTCATTGTTTGGTGAACATTTTGTAATAACTGAGGACAATAGATTGCTCCAAGACTCAGTGGGAAGCTTTGCCCCAAAAACAGCGCTTCCCCTTTTATTCTGAGTACTGATGCAGAGGCGAATAGAAAGCCTAATTATTCTATCACTCTACATCCACAGGCTGTTTATTTAGTGCAGCCTTGATTTCTATGTGTGTGTGTACACACATGTGAACCTGAGTGTGCCAGTGTGTACTCTCCATATGCATGTGAAGGACAGGAGACGACATTAGCTGTCCCACAACATAACGCCCCACCTCATTCTCCAGAGACAGTTTCTCATTGGACTTGGAGTTTGCCATTTTTTTTTTTTAATTTAGGTTGGCTCTCCAGCAAACCTTAGCAATTTTCCTCCCTCTATTCCTCAGGCTGGGTTTACAGGCCCACATAGCCATGCCCAGTTTTCATGTGGGTGTTGGGAACCCAAACACAGATTCTTTTGCTGGCTTGGCTAGTGCGCTTACCCACTGATACATCCTCTGCCCTGCAGTCTTGCTTTTTACAACCTATTAAAAATGTTTTATTTTACACACATTTTTCTTTTGATGATTTAATCCTTTTGGGAGGACACAGAATATAGTTAATTCTATTACCAAATTATGATGTTTGTTCATTTCTCTCCAAATGCATCTTTGCTAAACTCTGCTGGTAAGCATTTAATTTATTAAATATTATGCTTTCAATTTATCCTTGTCACTTCTTTATCATAATAAAAGGAGCACAGGTTGATCGCAGAATGTTTTAGCTCTGTGGTGTGGTACACGCTACCAACTTTAAGAAAAACCCTTTTCGCCGGGCGGTGGTGGCGCATGCCTTTAATCCCAGCACTCGGGAGGCAGAGGCAGGCGGATCTTTGTGAGTTCGAGACCAGTCTGGTCTACAAGAGCTAGTTCCAGGACAGGCTCCAAAACCACAGAGAAACCCTGTCTCAAAAAAACCAAAA
>NC_022014.1:67203751-67243516 GCF_000317375.1 Microtus ochrogaster
AAAAGAAAAGAAAAACCCTTTTCGAACTGAAATAATGCACGTATATACATATCTGTGGCAGCAGTAAATGGCATGCTTTAACAAGTAGACAAATGCCTCCCATACAGACTGATAATTCTTGTAACTATTATTCTTTATCACTTACCCATAGCTTTTGCTGAGATATTCCTCAAACTATACAGTTCTATTCAAAGCAAAACATATAGAAAAATAATAAGGTAAACATACATGCTCTATTTATCAGATCAATGTTATATAGACAATTTAAATATTTATTTACAAAATATTTCTAAAATTTATATGCCTTTCTTAATGCTCACCAATTTTTTTGTGTGTGCGTGTGTGTATTCTTGTGTGTGGGATTACATGTGTATGTAAGTACATTTTTACAGTGTGTGCACATGCATGTGAAAACCAATCAACCTTGCATATCATATCTTAAAGCCATTCACCTTGCTTTTTGACATGGGGTCTCCAAGTGGGACCTGAACTCACCTATATACCTCCTCAGAGCTATCCCAGCCACTACACTGGACTTCCTTGCATGAATTCTGAGGATGTAATGTCTCCACAGCTCCATCTACACCAACTTCTTAGCACTTCAAAGTACCTGGATCTTGCAAACACCATCACATTGATCCCCTGGATGCTTCTTTCACTTTCAAAGCAGGGAAAAAGTAAGCCTCTTGAAATGCAGATCAGGTTCTGTTTCTGGCTTCTGCTGCCCATGTTTTAAGGACCCTTCAGTGAGTGATGGAGGAAGGTCATTGGTTAATTAAATAAAGAAGCTGCTTGCCCTGATAGGTTAAAACATAGGTGGGAGGAGTAAACAGACCAGAATGCTGGGTGGAAGAGGAAGTGAGGTCAGACTCGACAGCTCTCTTCTTGGGGGCAGACGCCTCAGAGAGACATGATGCTCCACTCTTGAGGGCAGAGGCGAGAGCTCTGCTCTCTGAGGCACAGGCTATGAAGCTCCAACCCAGGATGGACATAGGCTAGAATCTTCCTGGTAAGACCGGTGTACACAATTTATTAGAGATGGGTTGATCGGGATATCACAATTAGCCAGTAAGGGCTAGAGCTAAAGGGCCAAGCAGTGTTTAAAAGAATACAGTGTCCGTGTAATTATTTCGGGTAAAGTTAGCTGGGTGACGGGACACAGCCCACCGCACCTATTACTACAAGTGAGATCCTTCTGATGAAATGATTTTCTTCAGCAGGGTCCAGGGATTGCATGGTCTGGTATCTTCTCACTTTTCTTGCTTTCCTCACTCCTATAGTGTGCTGCAACCCTCTCCACTCTCCTCATGGTCTCCATCCTTCCCTTTCCTGCCTTTCCAACGCTACCCATCTTGTCATCATTATGCCTTTGGAAAAGTCTCCCAAGTATTTTTAATAGACCAGATCTCTTAGTATATTCTCCCCTGGAGTCAAATACTTATTCTTCAAACTCATCACCATGGTTTTACAGCTACATATGCTTAAGAGTTAACTAGCGTCAATCTCCTTACTACCTGTGAATAGCACGGGAAGATTGGGCCCACTTTGGTCCCCACCTGAATGAACTTCTGTCATAAAACTGATGTTTATTCACATCAATTCTTAGCACAAGGAGGAGGAGAGGTAGTCATCAGACCCTCCCTTAAAATTACAACCACTTCCACATTTCAGTACATTCTGCCCCCAGCTGCTTGTAATCCTGCATGGCTGCATGCAGTCCTTGGACGTATATAGAGGGGATGGATGTATAGGCCATATATAGCTATACTAAGATACATAGGGGATGGAAAGTGGACTGGGGTGGGTGTTTCAATCATACAGCTTTTGTGAGTGGTGCAGGCTTTTTGAAGACACAGCTGCCTGTAGATGAGTCATCCATGTTCCTCTAAGTAATCCCTCATTGGTTCACTAAGATGAACTTGAGTAGAATCATATCTTTGGTCTCTTGGTGGCATGTGTAGAGTAAATAAATGTTTTGGCAACTCTCTTCAGCAAGGATATATATATATATAATATATCTCCAACCCAGGAATATCTCTTCACCTCTTCCATCGTGCCCTTCTTTGTAAAACATACCCAAAAGAAGATAAAATGAAAACAAAAGACAGTTTCCCCCTTAAAGTTTAAAGGAAAGAAAAGTGCTCTGGAGTGACCAGCACTTTACCACGGGCATGATCTAGTTGGAATTAGCAACCCACCCAGAAATACTTTATTTTTATTGCTGCTATTTGTTTAAGTCGCATCTGGTTTGTTTAAGCCAGATCTTATAAATTATCCCTTAATGTTTCCCGGGCAGTCTGGTTTGGGGAGGATGTTCCCTTTCCCCAGGGAGCTAATGAAAATTCAGTGTTTGCTTATTCCCTGTATCTCATCACAAAAAATCAATACCCGAAATACAATAGCTGCATAGTGATGATCTGTGGCCGAGGTGCCTTCACTGCGCTGAAAATTATAGCTCAGAAAGCAATCCGTGCTTCTCTCCTTCAAAAACTTTAGATTCACACGTCTGCTGCCTTCTTAACCCCAAGCCTTCCATCTTGTTACCAGACAGGAATGTTTTCTTTCTTTTGTCCAAGTGCCAACTCTTCCCGGAAGCCAGGCCCCGAGGGAAGCTGTTGGGTACACACCTGTAGCGAGGTTTGGAATCTCCAAGGTCCTTCAGACTGAAGAAGCATGCAAACTGAAAATTGCAGAGCGGTTTTCTGAGGTCCTTTTTTCTTTTCTCAGAAAATTCTATCTGCTGGTGTGAAAACACAACAGCATCAGTGTTTACTGGGTCAACAAGGCCAACGAATGTGTTTTCTTTATTGGAGTTGGTGAAGGGAAGATTTTTATTGAAGGAGAATGGAAAGTGAGACAAGCTACAAAAAATAGAAAAATAGTATTTGGATGCCTCCCTTCCCCCCCAAACAGAAAAAATACAAACAACAACAACAAACCTTGAGGATCAGATAGACTTTCTGATGAGCTGATACCAAGAACAAAGCTTGAGATTTATTGATCCCTGTGTGTAGAATAAAGAAATGACAAAAAATTAGGGAATAAGTTGATATTATTAAAACCTTAAATTATGCTTCCTTAGGTACAGGATAACACTCAGCTGGTATGGTAGGTCCTTCTGTCTACATGTTGCCTTTATTGGTTAATGAATAAAGAACTGTTTTGAGCCTATGTCAGGGAAGAACAGAACTAGGCTGGGAAAGCTAGGCTGTAGGCTGGGAGAAAAAAGGGGCAGAGTCAGAGGGAGGCCATGGAGCCACCAGAGTCGGATGCTGGAAAATTTAGCCGATAAGCCACTGCCACATGGTGATATACAGATTAATAGAAATGGGTTACATTAATATGTAAGAGCTAGCCAATAAGAAGCTACAGCTAATGGGCTAAGCAGTTATTTAGCTAAGGCAGTTTCTGTGTGATTATTTCAGGGCTAAGTGGCTGGGAATCAATGATAAGACTTCCATATGTTTTACCAAATGCATAAAAGTACAATACATAAAAATACAATACATAAAAATACAAAAAAATAGGAACAGAAAACCTAGAAGATATAAAGGAGAACTCTGAAAGGTAGTTGCAATTCACAATGGTGCGAGTGATGATGTTTTGTGTTTCTTTTGTGGATGTCAGTCTCAGGGGAAACTGGCAATAATTAGGCTGGAGAGAGGCAAATGCAAGGAACTCTCTGATATTTTAAGAAATGTTGATCCAACATCTGACTAGCCCAGAAGGGGAGAACGTGTAATCTAAAAATGTTACCTCAGGATGGACTAAAGGACCTGAGAGGTGTCTCACCTGCGAAGAGCACTTGTTACTGAGTCTGACAACCTGAGTTCAATCCTTCCTCAGGTCCCCATGGCAGAAGGAGAGAACCAATTCCTGCAACTCATTACTGGACTCTTCACACCTTCTGTGGCATGCACACAAGTGAATAATAATAATAACAATGATCCCTAAAAGACCTTTACAGCATTCTATTTATGTTTAAAATGTGTTTTTTTTTTGTCACTGAAGGTACAAAAAAACCCATTACACAGGAAAGTTGAGAAACTTGTGAAAACTTGCAGAGTTCATAAAACTTGGAGTTTGAATTAAAATTTTCGTCTGTCCTGAAACTCTTTATTAAACTTTGAATGGTGCTGAATGTCCCTCTGTGTACACATTATTAAAGAAACATACGACTGCCTACAGGTGGCACTACTGAATAATAATTAGTAAATGATTTAATTGCCACATTATAAAACATACATATTCTTTCAGCATTGTTTGTCTTAGACTCTAAAAACCCGCATACTTTACTTCAGCCCATTTAAAACAATGTGTAATTTTACTGAAGGCTAAAAAAAGAAATTGTTTCTATTTCTATTTTGATTGCTGCTTGAGTGACTGCTTCTGCTCCTATGTTTTCAATAAATCCATGTTCGGATGAGCCACTGCCAATCCCCTCATTGACCAGTGAGGAAATGCTATGGGTCCCCTTTGATGAAGGACATTGTTCCTGCATCAAACAGTCTTCTGTTTCTTTGCGCAGTGTTAGGAGATAGCAGTTTATCTAATCAACTGCTGCTTGGAGGAAATTAACCTTCTGTCCCTGCTCCACCCCCTCCCCCCCCCACACACATTGGCTGACTGAAGAGGACTCTTGTTGTTGGGCAGAGGTTGGGTGAATTGCTTTCTACTATTTCCCAAGGAATCATTCACATTTGGGATGCTAAGCAATTACAGCCTCTGATTCAATGTACATAACAAACCTCCTTCCTCACCTCAGCTCAGACTCATTATGCCTCACTGGAGCTCTGTGTGTCGGATTTGCACCTCTGGTAATTAGCATAGTTCCTCTGCCAGCCCTCCTTCCCACCATTGCCAGCATTTTCAGTGTTAGCAAACAAGCATCAATCACCAGCCTGATGAGCAAAATTAAGGCCTCCATGCGACTCTCTTCACAAACGGCACTGAAATTTTAGGCTTAGGAACTCATTTTGGCAGTGCGGTGCTTTTAAGAACAAATTGATTGCCACCAACATCATAAGAAGAGCTGACTTGTGATGGGATTTGTGTTGGGCCCCACCCTGTGATCAACAATTTACATGAATTCTTTCATAGGATTCTAGCAAGACGTCTATCAATTAGCCATTGTACCTACTCATTTTATAGTAAAAAAAAATACACAAGGCTGGTAAGATGTCTCAATTGGTAAAGCACATGCCATGTGAGCAAGGGTCCCGAGTTTGGAATTCCAGAACCCATATAAAAGCAAGGGCATGGCATATCTGCAATCCCAGTGCTACAGGGCAGAGACACTTATATCCTTGGGGTGTGTTGCTGAGATCCAGGTTCAATGAGAAACTATCTCAAAAATCAAAGTGTAGAGCCTCCAAGGAAGACACCAACATTGACTTCTGGCCTCCACTTCATGCATGCACACCTACATGAACATATATACATACACACAACACACATTGATGCATGCACACATACACATATGCACTTATACATGCGCTTATGCACACACATGCCTAATCCTCCTGAACTCTAAGTATGGGAGCCAGAATGAGATGATAAATATTATCTCAATGTAAAACACTTCATTCTAACTCACTGATAGCAGCTCGGATTTTCTGGCTGGCTCAGACACTGCAGAGTGGATACTAACACCCAGATGATAAACCTGGGATGGCATTTGTTACATGACCTCAAATGCAATTTGAGGGAGACACGGGAAACAACAGTCAAAACTTTGGGAGTGCAGACAGACCAAAGGGTTGGAGAGTTAGAGAAAAGAAAAAGTTTTGTTTTCTACAGTTGATGTCATTTGTGTCGAGCCACATAATTTATTCATAATAAATTCATCTCTTGGGGTATGTGTGTGTACGTTGGTGTGGGTGGCTCTATTGCTTTATTGTTATTAATGCTTTGGGGTGGAATAAAACTGAAGAAGAGACAGTGAGTGCTCCTTTGTCAACCTCAAACCGGTTTCGCCCTGACCTGTGACTCCTTTTCCGGGTCTAGTTTCTTTTATTCTCTGACTAAGGGCTGCTGCTGTCCTAATTCTAGTCCCGGTGCCCGTGTTATCCTTTTGAATTAGACTTGCTTTCTTGGCCTATATTGACCTTTTAGTAATGACCCAGTTCTTAGAAAAGTTAAAAACAAGAACTAATGACTCATAGAGAATTTGCTAAAGAAATGCTATTTAACAGGAGAGTTTTCATTCAGAGATTTTTCCCTCTCATTTTTTTTCTTCCCGTGAACATATTTTGACTTTCCTACCGACCTGAACATTGCAGGGTTTGAGATGTTCCACAGCCGCATTCCATCTTCTTATCTGTCAGCGCTGGGTTTTCTTTATTATGAAGAATATCGATGATAACTATAGTCATCATTCGTTACTAAGCAATGATTAACCTGGGCTCCCGAAGCCTGATGTCGACAGAACATCATTCCTAGTGTTTAAAGGTTATGGTTGAACTATGTGGCTTCAAATCTCCGGCCTCAAATGCTCCAGTTCCGGAGCCTGTGAAAAGGCACTTAAGTTTTCTAGACATCAAATTTTGTGCTTCTATAACAGGGAATGCTAGTACCTGTTTCATAAGATTTTCATGGTTATATAGCTCATAACTGTGCTAGCACAGCATAAGGTAATAGGAAATATTTGAAATTCGAAGAACCCATATTATTATAAAAAAATAACAGATCCTTGGATTTAAAAACATTGCTTTAGTAGTATAGGTTATATCTTTTTCTTCCCATGAATATCTAAAAATCAGGGTAGTGTCCATAATTAAAAAAACAAATTTGTTCCCATATTTAGCTGATTAGACCCTGGGCAGCAATACAGAATGTGAAAATCTCAATATGTTTTTGAATTTATTCCCCATGTTCCTATATGCTCTAATCCATTTTAAAACAAAACACTATAGAATAATATGTTCACTGTATAAATTACTTTGAAAATTATTTAGTAAAATTGAACAAATTTGTTAGGATTACTCAAGCTCAATAAAATGAATGTGTGGATTATGAATTGGGTTGGGTGTCTGAATATATGACACAGCAAGGTATATTTAATGAGACTCTCCTCACCCCACCCTTTTTAAGCATGCCATAGAAACCCATTCATGGATGTATCTTGGATGCATATCAATTTATAGATTTGGTTCAACTTAGTTTGAGTCCATTTCTGTCACTTAAATCTGTTATGATGGGCCACTTTATTGTAATAAATACCTTACATTAAGGCCAAGGCATTATTTGATACTGTTCACAAACTGAACTCATTACAATGGAAAATTCTTTGTTTGGTGCTTATGGGCCTATGGGTAAATGTGTGGGCCTGTGTTTGCATGTCTATGCTGATAGTATTTAAAATACTCCACAGAAGCTTATATGGAAGGATATCTTCAAGCGCATAAAGTGTCAGAGCTAGAAGATATATATTTGGTCCCCTCTCTCCTCCCATTTAAACTTTGCTTAGAAAGCATCAATCAACCTTCAATTTCCTTGTTCCTATTCCCAACCGCTCCCCCTCAAGGGTCAGGAAGGAGTTTTTGTTCCACATTCTTACCTTCTAATTTCTCTCTTATCTGCCTCAGTATCTCAGGATGCTCAGACAAGGCTGCATTACTTTGCCACCTGCTTGGTGCCTCCTGTTTCACAGTGACAGAAAAATTAGGTTTTGCAATAACATATTAGCACACATATTCTTCTAAAACCCTCCAGACAAGGATCTAAAACATACCAAGAATTTTTTTAAACATTATCGGTAAAAAGCACAATGGGTAAACATCAGTTTGAACGAATCAAAAAGATAGATTTTGTCCGGCACTGATGCACTGGCTGTGAAAAGGCATCCTTCCATATGGGCTGCTAGAAGTAGAAGTTGCTCCAACAGGGATCCGGGCTGTGTTGTTTTATAAAACGTGCATGCATTTTGGTTAATAACCCAAGAAGTCTTTGTGGGTAAGATTTGTCAGGGTATTTTAGGCAGTTTGTACTTGCTGTCTTCCCAGCCTGGGTTAGTCTTGCCCCAATTGGATGCAAGTCTGGTTCCCTCACATTTTTGAATGGGCTCTTTCCCCGATGAGAAACAGCAACCCTTTCCTCCGAATTCTTTGACTGGAGTGTGTAGCTTCCCGCTCTTCACAGCATTCGTCCTCATGTTACATGCCGTGATTTTACTGTGTCAGTGTTCATGATTTGTCTTTTATAATAAGTGTGAACTCCACAAACATAAGAATTTTGTATGTTTTGTTCACCTGAGTGTCCCAAACGAGAAAGAGATAAGCATCCTAATAAGTTATATTGAATGACTAGATATGTAAGTTGAATTATAGTCATGTGTCCTGGTACAGAAGAAATTAGAGTACATCACGGTGAGAAAACAGCTTTTATGCAAGCACATGGATGACCCAGTTTTTTTAATAAAATCATGAAATACATGTGTATGCCTGTGTCATCTCTATTTCTCTATCTATATTTCTAAACACCTAGAAAAGATAGAGATAGGATATATCCCAAATTACAAATTAATGCAGGTTGCCTCCAGATATTGAATTTAGACTACAGAGTTAGGGAAGAGTACTGAAGTTGTTATACCTTCATATTAATTTGCCTTGTGACCACAAGCATTGTATTACTTTTCCAATAAAAAAAAGTCCCCCAATAAAATAAAGGCAATCACACCCCACAGAACATGACTCAGGGCTGCTTCTTTAAAAGCAATATGGCAAACGATGTGCACCGACTGCCAAACAGGCTGCGTCTCATCTTCATAATGTCAGTGTCTGCCAGTTTACAGCAAATGGTTGTTTAGCTTCACTTGTCATTTCCCAGAGTCGCTGCTCACGAAGACTTAGCAGAGAGGACTCCTGCAGTTTCCGCTTTAGCTCTTAGTTATCTGAGGCTTTGATAGAAGTGACTGAGTGCTACACACCAAGTCTTTGACTTCTTATAAACATCTGTGCACCATAGACAGGACAGTGACAGTGGCCTGCCTGGGGCAGGGACACTGATGGATTCATAGTCTGTGACAATCACAATCCTATGATACCTCAGAGTAGGAGTCTGTCTGTCCTTTATTGTTATGTGCCAGGATTTCTAAACAATGCCTTTCTAAAAATTCCCTCCTCCCTTGCATGTTACACCTAATTTTAAGACAATTTCTGAGGTTATTGCTAAGCTAAAATGGACTGGATTCCAGAATAGCTATGAATGTGATCCAACACAAAATTGTAAATTTAGTAAAAACATTATGAAATTCCTCTTTTTTTTTCCTGGATGGCAGTTCTTTTGAGCATTAACTTTGTAGGTAAAAGATCAATCAGGTCACAATGTCAAAATATAGTCATTGTTCTTGGTGACCCTCCCAAACTTGATGCTAAGATCCACTTGCTAGAGATGGAAAATATTTGAGTTATAATGCATGAGGCAATCAAGCTGGTACCGAGCTAGAAGCTTCATCCTACAGTTCAACTTTCACAGTGATCAAAAGTACAATGTATGGGACGAGGAGAGAAAGGGACTCAAGAGCTTTACCCAGCTATGAACCCTGTGAGCTATAATAATGACAATATACACCTACTTGTTCAAGTATAGCACCAACGTTGTGGGAGTAACCAGCCACCTATTTATTGGATTTAAAGCCCAGGCTATAAGACACAAAACAAAACAATACTGACTCATGCATGGTTCAAGTAGCAATCCCTCATGGTGACAGGAACCTGAAAGAATTGGTCACATCCCATCCACAATCAGGAACAGAGAGTGATGAATGTAGACCGCTGCTCGTCCCCCTTCTCCATTTATACAGCCCAGGATGATAGTAAGGGAATGGTACCAGCCACGGTAGATGAGTTTTCCCATCCAAATAAATGTAATAAAAATAATTTCCTACAGGCATGCCTGGTAATGACTCCTAGATGATTCTAGATGTCAGGCTGACAACTAACACTCACCTTCACAGATGGACTCTCTTCCTGTGTAGGCTTTTCCTTAGTTATATTAGGAGGTTCTGTCAGGGAAGGCCTCAGATTTGTTGATTCTTCCTCCTGACATTGCAGTAGTACATTTTAACACTTGCTTCTGTTTCTGCCCCTAAATTGTCTACTACTGTTGAGTAACAATGATTAGACATCAAATAAATTCTGAAGTTTTCTGAAGTGGATGTTGACCTAAAGTTCAATGTGTGCATGGGCCATGGTGATCATGTGCCATGGGTAACTCTCAGAGGAGCATCTGGTTGGCAGGCTCTCAATTTCAAGGCTAAGACCCTCACTAATAAATCCATTCCTTGAGCTTGGTTTCTGGCTCCAGTCTTTATAATGTCACATTTGTGTGGTACCGAGTGTTGTTATGATGTGCTGTGACATCTTTAGGCTGCATCTCTTCAGTGGGACTTCATGATATAGAGCTGAAATTGCCTAATTATTATGAGATTGAGACATATTTCTTAGAGTTTATGAACATGGAGATGTCTGTTTTTACTTTCTATTTCCTTCTTTAATTTTTCTGTCTTGGTAATTCACTGTCTTCCAGTGAACATTCTCACAGAGTGTGCTGTCTATGCCTCTCTCTTTGGGGAAGTGTTGTGTTAATGGTATTGACAAAGACTATGTGATGTAGAATATGACAATTTGTTGTAGTATTCTAGCCAGGGTTTGATCATTTATTAAGTAGGTTTACCAGTCAGCTTGCTATCACAGTGACAAAATACCGAAAATAAGTAAATTAAAGGAGGAAAGTTGTTTTCTTTTACAGATGGGGGTCTTTAACAAAAGCTACCACTTAACTAGCTACATGGTCACGGATGACCATGAACTTCTGCTTTTCTTCTTGGCCCTTTATTTCATGTTCTGAGATTAGAGGACTTGAGATGTTTCATTATGACTCATTAGGCCTAACAGGAGACACATCTCAAAAGTTTTAGTTGATGCTTGACTGGTTGCACTGATTTTAAGACCCTGCGGAGACAGAAATATTTTGGTGTAAGGGGGTTCCTGAGGAAAGCTGCCTACATCATGGTAGCCAGGAGGCAGAAAGACAGAGCAGGGAGGGACCAGGGACAAGATATACCCCTCAACATTATGTCCATAGCTAACTAACCCATCAATTGGGTTGTAATCTCATTATTCAGTCACTCCACAATGATGCCATTAGCTCTGGACCAAGACATGGGACTTTCTGGGGACACTTCATCTCCCAACCATAGCAAGATGGTCCTGTGAAAGGACATTTAAATACTGTGAGACATGAAGGCTTTGTCACTTGATGGGTGCCTCCTGGACAGCGTCAGGAACACTTAGCGAAGGATTACAACACAGAATCTGAAGCCATTCCTGCGACCCATGGAGTAAGAATCTGTATTGAAGACAAAGTAAAAAATCTTTATTATGGGTAACAGAAGAAGTCTGAGTGAGGAGTGGATAAGTGCTGTGTGAATGTATGTTATTGACAAGTACCACATCCTCAGACTCTAGGGTAATTGGCAAACCCTTCTTCATACAGGCTCTGAAACTGACAAAGTATTCACCTGGTCCCAGTGCAAATGTTGGCAGTGCAGACAAAAACTAGCAACTGGAGCTTTGTCCTCCCTGACAACTAGCTCACTCCTCTCACTGTGTTGTACACAGTAAGCACCATGAGGCTCTGGGTTCTTACTGTGATGGTGCGCCTTCATCAGCCTGTTCACAGATCTGCTTTTCTGCACACGTGTTTGTGGACGGATCTCACCTTTCTTAACTCTACTGCCACTCCTAGTCAGGTTTCCAAGACCAAACCATGCTGGATATAGTACTTTAAAATATAGTATTCATTCATTTTAGTTTGTGTCTTTTGTGTGAGTGTGCATGAATGTGCATGCGTGTGCATGTTCTCATACCATAACACTTGTTACAATCATAGGAAAACCTGAAGGAGTCAGTTTTCTCTTTCATATGTCACCAGCCTCGGCAGCATGTACCTCTACCCACTGAGCCATCTCACCAGCCCAGAATTTTTATTTTAATGTGATCTTTAAGCCAATTTGATGCTTATTAATATTGAGAAGTAATAATATAGAAAAGTCCTTGCTGTTACAGATCCCAAAAGGGTATCAAATCTTGGTGGTTGCTGTAGTTTTAAAGAAGCACACTTTAGAGAAATATAGAAATAATAGAGAAAAATGATACATCACTTTATATTTGAAGGGGCAGATATATTTCTAGTTACCCACTGTGCTGGCTACTTGTCAACTTGACACAGCTAGAGTCATCTCAGAGGAGGGTGCCTCAGTTGAGAAAATGGCTCCATAAAATAGGACTGTAGGCAAATCTATAGGGTGTTTTCTTAGTGATTGATGGGGGAAGGCCCAGCTCAATGTAGGTTGGGACACTCCTGGGCTTGTAGTCCTTGGTGTCATAAGAAACCAAGGTAAGTAAGCTATGACTTTTAGGTGTTCAAAAGGGTTGAGTTCCTTTTTTGGCATCACTCAGAGGACAGTTACTAAGGATACGTAAACCAAGTAAACCCTTCCCCTACAAGCTGCTTTTGTTCATGGTGTTTCATCATGACTATGATGACCCTCCCTAAAACACCCCCTCCTATTATTATATACAGCAGATGGTCGTTGAATTTATCATAGCTGGCACTGTGAATTGTGGTGAATTCAACTCAGTTGGGAGATCTTGAACCATATTTTGCTAAAGTATTGACTTCATTTAAAATTACCACCACCTATTTCATCTCAAAATAGTCCCTGTTGATAAGACTACAGGGAAAATAATGCTTTAGGCTGATACTGAGTCTGTAAGCAAATATGGCAACCTTTGACATTTTATAATGCCCATTTTTGTTGCTTTACTGAGATAGAAGCGTGGAAGAAATAGTACAGGAGTTTCTGGAACATCCTAAGTCACACCCACAC
This sequence comes from Microtus ochrogaster, assembly GCF_000317375.1. Lineage (NCBI taxonomy): Eukaryota > Metazoa > Chordata > Mammalia > Rodentia > Cricetidae > Microtus > Microtus ochrogaster. Next base: position 67,216,644 of record NC_022014.1, read on the forward strand.
TTACCCTGTCACGTTCTACTGATTAGCTGGTTTAGTAATCTCTCAGCTTTCACTATTTTGTTTTCAGCACAGCTTCGACCCTATCAAAATGCCACTTTATTTCTTTAATTACCACTACTAGTCTTTCTTTGCTAGTTTTTTTTAATTTTTTCTTCATTAGCACCATTTATTTATCCCTTTATATGCTCTTTGCTGTCCCTTTCTCCACAGGAAGTGGCCTGCAAATGCTTTAGAGAATGTGCTGCATGCAAATCTTTGCAGCGGTGGCCAGTGATTGACCATCATTTACTTTGAGTCTTATTTTCTGTAGGCATGTGGCGAAGAGTAAAAGTCATTTTCTCATTTTAGGAAAGAATCAATTAGTACAAATATATAATGTGATGCTTGGTTCTGATTGTCACTAGGACACAACCTAGGATGAGCTGGGAAGAAAGCCTCCATGACCAATGTCTAGGTCAGGCTGGCCTGTGGACGTGTCTGTAGAAGATTGTTTCCAATATCCATAATGATATGGAAAGACCTAGCCTAAAAGTAGGCAGCATCGTTTTCTGGGTTTGAATGTTGGAACAAGAGAAAGCTAGCTGAGTAGCATACATGCATGCATCTGTTATCTCTCTACCTTTGACTAGGAATGTGACTAGTTACCTCACATCTTTGACATCTTTTTTTTTTTTTTTTTTGGTTTTTCGAGACAGGGTTTCTCTGTGGCTTTGGCGCCTGTCCTGGATCTAGCTCTGTAGACCAGGCTGGTCTCGAACTCACAGAGATCCGCCTGCCTCTGCCTCCCGAGTGCTGGGATTAAAGGCGTGCGCCACCATCGCCCGGCCCATCTTTGACATCTTAACTCCCCCATAAGGACCAAAATCCAAAATAAACTTTCTTCCCTCAGTTTCATTTTTGCCAGGATATTTTAAAACGATAACAACAGAAATGAAGCCGGGATAAGGCAGCGTTGTAATTATTTTTGTTAACCAGAGTGATCAATAATAATCTACACAGTGGCTTCAGGATGCTAAATTGGAGGGGGTGGGGCGGGGGATGAAGTTCACGGTGAGAATACTGGATTAGGATGCATAGGATTTAAGTTTCATCCCAGGCACTGCAAAAAAATAAAAATGCAGAAGATTCAATGATTCAAATACATTATACAATTGTCATTGGGTGACTTCATACTTGTGACATTTTTGCAAGATAAAGTCAAAGAGGATGTCAAAAAAGCATATATCTCAAGATGCGTTTAGTTACCCTGTGGCTGAAAGCAACTCCAAGAACAGTCTTCTATCCTCACAAAATGTAATAAAATTCTGAATGTGAAGCCAGTTTGCTATGCCACTGTTCTCATTGTGGACTTCATGGGTATGTCTAAGGAGAGCATCATTCTGCCACAGACTTCTATCATAGTGGGAGATTGAAAGGAATGAGGAAGATTCAAGATGGCTGTCTTAAGAACTGACACATTATTTCCTTCTATGTGGAGCTGGGCAAAACAAGTCACAGGTCTCATTTTCAATTCAACTGAGCTCTGGAATGCAAGGCTACTGTGTCTAGAAGAAAAGCCAGAAATCCTTAGTTACAAGTATTGATGGCTATCGGAGATTACCACACTAGAAGAAACCATGGGTTTCAACTAATTCATTTTGCCAGATACCAATCTTGTAAGCTTAGTAACCTTGACTTTCTTAGCCCGTAAAATAGCTACACAGCTGCCATTTCTAATCTTTTGTGCTGCTTTGAGAACCAGAGTCTACAGTCTTGGGAAAGCCCCCTGTATATGTCAAGGATTTTCTTTAGCATATATATATTTTTTTACCTCCTAAGAAGTAGCTTTATTTCCTTCTGAATCCCATTGTATTAACTTGGAAATGGAAGGGATCTAATTATTAAATATCAGCACTGCTACATAAAAATCACAGTAGGAATCTATTAAAACATCAAGATTTTTAGATAATTTTGAAAACCAAGCAGAAAAGTAAAAACTTGGCATTGGCTTTTCTCATTACCTTTGTAAAAAATGCAACATTTTTTTGTTTCTTAGAAACCTGGACTCAATTCTATCACTTCTACAACCTTATGACTTCACAGACTACCAAAAGTTACATTCCCCAAATTAATAATTTACATTGAATTCAAGCCCCCAGGAGCTCAGTATCTCTTAGATCATGGTTGTATAATGATAGAACTGCTTTCTGTGAAGCTTCTGGGCAGCACACAAGAGTTTGAAAGCCCATCAGAAGGCAAAGTATTAAAAGAAAAATTGAATATGTGGGCAGAAGCCCAAGAGGAACTTTGTGGGAGAGTAAGTATACTAAATCAGGAATTTTAAGGTTTTCTGTTTAACCTGTTATTTGAACCTCCCTTCACTTCTCTCCCTATATTTTGTAGAACAGTAACATTTTGTGGAAGTTAGACTTTGTAGTAGTTGCTGTTGTTGTTACTCGTGGTGGTGGTGGTGTGCGTGTGTCTGTGGAGGTCAGAATCCAACCTCAGATGTCTGTTTTTGACGTTCACTTTGTTCAAGAAAGGGTCTCTTTGATGTTCACAGCACACACCAGTTAGCCTAGAAGCGTCTGTGGATTCTTCGGCCTCAGCTTTCCATTTCCCCACAGGGATGAGACGGGATTCCAGAAAACTGTTCCAGCTTTTATGTGAGTTCTAGGTATTTGAACTCCAGCCATGGGTTTTATGCAGCGAGAGCTTTACCCACTGAGTCATCTCTCCAGCTTTTGTTTATTTGAGGGACAGTCTAAACTGGGGACTGGACAGCAAAGTAAGAATGAAGGATAGACTTTCAGGCAAGACGTAAAATAAGCTAGCCATGGAGATACTTGTATCTTCCAAAGACAATTATATTTGGTATATAAATAACATATTTGATGACTTAGCTATCGCTTTTCTTAGAAACAGAGGAGTAATACAAAAGATAAGAGGTTAGCAGCAGAATTAAAGAGAGACATCAAGTTCCAGGTAGAAAATGGCATTGGTTAAGGGAACAAGAACCACTCCCAAAGACAGAAAATGATGAAGTAATCATTTAGGATGGAGAATGTCAAATGGAGCAAGGTCTAAATTAGCTCTGGAATGAAAACTTGGTGCGTGTGTCTTGGCCAAATATGTCCTCCTAAAGCACTGAGACAGAACAGGCACTGGATATATATTGGTCTTTGGGATTTCACTTCTCGTTAATTTTCCAACAGGATTTTTATTCACAAAGCATCTGGGTTTGTGTAATTGCTTACCTACTAGTGTCCATGACACGGCTGGATGATAACCAGAGATAGACGAGGGAAACATAGTGCTCTCTCGGAGGTCAGCACATTAGCCAATAAGAATATTCAACAATGTCATAATCCAAGCCTGTCATTGCTGAGCTGTGTGGCCCAAACTGATTCACTTAACCATTCTGAACAATAGGTCTCTCACATGAACAGAATAATTCTTAGCTAGTAAATCAGACAAAATCATTTGAGTTTTTCTCTTTAATGAATTAAATGATAGCAATGGCAGGCTCTCCCTCCCTTCAAATACTTACATTTGTACTGGCTTCACCCACTCCTCTGCAACAGGTGTTAACTCGTGCTGAACATCAGTGCTCTACTCTGATGGCCACTTTCTTCCTTAGTTGCGTAAGATGCCCAGCCCCATCCCCCATACTGATGTAGGAGTGTCTTCTGTTTTGTGTTGATTTCATTGGTTAAATAAAGAAACTGCCTCGGCTTTTTGATAGGGTAGAAAATTAGGTAGGCGGGGTAGACAGAACAGGATGCTGGGTAGAAGGCAATGTGGCAGACACCATGGCTTTCCTCTCCTAGACGGATGCCGGTTAGACTCATCCCTGTAAGCCACAGTCAAGTAGCGATACAGATTATTAGAAATTGGTTGAATCAATATGTAAGAACTAGCCAATAAGAGGTTAGAACTAATGGGCCAGGCAGTGTTTAAATGAATACAGTTTTTCTGTTATTATTTCTGGGGCTAAGCTAGCCATGCAGGAGCTGGGCGGGATGAAAAGTAGGTCTGCTCGCCTCATCGCTATACCATACATTCTAATACAAATCACAGTGTATCACTCTTTGCAAATGGCATTTTTATAATGGAAAACCAGGCTCAGTTCAAGAACAATTCATTTTCTATTAAAAAAAATCCTTCAAAATATCCTTGCAAAAGAACATTTAATGTTGATTACTGCTTTAAAAGACCACACCAAAACAAGCAGTTATTGCCACTGTGGTGGAAGGTGGTGTCTTTCTAAGGTCAGCTTAGTGTTACTTAGTCAAGGCTAATGTGCAATCCACTCCTTTAAGTTAATATTAAATGAAAAAGTAGCATGGGTTTACACACTTTTTTTCTATTTTTATAAGAGATATTTTATTTTTCTTTATTAAAAATTATTTATTTATCATATACAATGTTCTGCCTTCATGTATACCTGCATGCCCAAAGAGGGCACCAGATCTCATTATAGATGGTTGTGAGCCACCATGTGGTTGCTGGGAATTGAACTTGGGACCTCTAGAAGAGCAACCAGCACTCTTAACCGCTGAGCTATTTCTCCAGCCGCTAAACATTGTTCTTGTACATACTCACTTATAAATTCATAGTTTAAGGGAATTCAGTCTAGTGGATGATTCTACTGGTGACTATACTTATATTTTCTATTTTAATAACTAATCATCAATATCACCAAGATTGCTCAGTGAATGGAGGTTTCTTGTAGCCAAGCCTGAGGACCCAAAATTAGTCCTTGGACCTGCCCAGTGGAAGAGTGAAGAGACAGTTTTGACTCCAAGTTGTTTTCACATAGATACATACACACAGACAAACACACATATGCACATCAAAATTAATATATTAAAGTCAATTATCAGCATTTTAAAATATTTTTAATAGTATCTCTAGCACAGGCTGGCCAGAGTTCCCCTATTTAAAAAAAGGATTACCTTGAACTTTTAGCCTTCCTGCATCTACCTCCTACAGGATGTGGTTAGTCTTGTACCACCATGACTGGTTTGAGTGGTATTAAGAATTGAACTTAGGGGCTTGTTCATGCTAGGTAAATGCAATAGAAACTGAGTTACATTTCCAGCTACATAGCCAACTTCTTCCAGAGATATCTGTAACCCAGAGGTAGAGTGTGTGTTTGGTTACTGGGGAGCCTAAAAACCCTTGTTTGAATAACATCTGGACATTGAATAGAATAGATAGTCTAAATGATAAGAATAGGGAGCTAAGTAACTCACTTAGCATAATATTTTCACAAAATTCTGAACTGGATCTACGAAAAGATGATATCTGGTATACAATTTGCATAAAAACTCAAAATGTATTGGATTTAAATAGGTTTATTCTGGATCTAAGTAGATGCCAACGAAATAATCAAGACAGATGTAATTAACATAAACCAAAGAAGACAAAGAGAAAGAAAAGTAATTTTTTGGCAGAGAATTATTCCTTGAAATTTCTTTAGTGCTAGGCAACCCCAGACACTGATTTGATTTGTATTGTAATGTAGTGATAATAAAGTCACATGTCATTAGCTTTCCTCTGAGTGCCTTGAAAGGAAAAGGTTCCCTTTCCAGATCTATTTTTTAGACGTTGGTCTTCAGTCTGAGTCAAGAGTTTCTTAGCTGGACAACTAGCCCCTCTGAAGCCTACAGACTGGTCTCTGTAAGATGTGCACTCGAAGGAGGAGATGAGGCATGAGTCACTGCTAACCATCATCAGCCTCAAAAGAATCCATATTCCCAGACTCAGAGGTAGAGATTGTGGCTCTCCTGGGAAGCATTGAAGAGTACGTTCAAACACAGGCAGGTTTAGTGAATCCTGACAGCTTCTACTTTTTGCATTCCTATTGGCTTAATTCTTTTTCAATAAAACATCCACATTTTTTAATTAAAACAAAACCAAGATCAGTGTAAACCAATTCTAAAACCGTTTTTGTATTTTAATATGTTTTTAATTGAAATGGAATTACCTTCAGCCCCCTTCCATTTCTCCTTCCAACCCGTTTCATTCTCCCCAATTCTCAAGTTGTCTGCCTTTCTTATTTGATTATTGTTGGGGTGTGTGTGTAAGCACACACACACATGTGCATAAGTGACAAATACATACATACATTCTGGTGAGTCAATTCCTGTTGTTTGTATGTATAGAGGGTTTCTGGGGTGACCACTGTGCATTGGACAACCTCTTCTTATCTCTCCCATATTTTCCTCAGGAATAGTGGCATCTTAATGTTCATTAAGATGGAAGAAATGACCTAGTTTGATACCTTGTTGAGCAAGATGACTCTTGGCCAATGAAGAACCGTATTTTCATTACTTCAAGATTAGTTGCATCTTGACCATTGGGTCGGATTACTTTGAACATATTTCCCAAAAGGGATTCTCATTAAGATATGTTTGCCTCAGGGGCTAATGTAGAAACCCATTTCACTCATTAATTACTTCATTGGTAGAAATTGCTTCCTAAGCTTTACTTGGAGGCAATTTTCCTCCCTTAGTCTAATTTCCCTTTCTATACCAGATTTAATTGCCTGTGATAAATACAAAGAAGGAAAATAGTCAGCCTGTCATCCGAAGTTCTGAAGATACAAAGAATTGCATTCTTCAATTAAGTCTGTTATTAGCCACCTTTCCCTCTCTACCAAAGGATTTGCAACACGTCTTTAAATATCAAATTGCTTAGTTTCCCTCTGAGCCTGGATTTGGTTGGGCTTATTCCAGTATAAGGACTGTTAGTGTCTCTGCTTTCAAAAATGCCATGAACAAAACTAATCTATGTGAGGTGAAAGAGAAATGCACTTATACTGACCCCCACCTAGCAGATCTGATCATCATAAATAACCTGACACTAGAGCTCATCAGCTCCAGTCCCTGCTCCAGAGGTATTTATGTTCAATGGGTAGCTCAATTTTCCTGCCTGTCATTGAGCGAATTGTGCCAATGAGTGTGCAATGTGGCAAGAACTCCACACCTTTCCCCTTCCCCCATCTTTGAGGAGGAATCAACGCTGATTTTCAGAACAGATGTGGTCCTGAGTTTTGATTTGAGCCTTGCCAATCGTGCACTTGACCTTACCTTTGACTTATTTCCAGGAAGATGAAGCTATGTTATTCAGGCTTTCCACAAAAATATTGACTGGATAGTAGAGACATATGTGCCTATGCATCTATCATCTAAGCATTTAAAGAGAAAAAGACAAACAAATAAAGAATGAGAGAGTCATTGTTAAGACATTGATCACACAGTTATCAAGGCTAAGAAGTCCCTATTTACAGGCTTGAGACACAGGAGAGCTAGGGCACTTGCAGTGTGGGGTTGAAACTCTGAAAACCAGGCCAGCCAATATGGTAAGTTCCAGTAAGCCTAAGACAACAAATGATGCAGTTCAAAGGAAACCAAAGGTAGTAATTTCCTCTTTGGGCAGCTTTTGCATTCTCTTTAGGCCTCCATATGTTTGGATTGATAATAGATAAATCTTTTATAGTAGGTCTATTGATTTGCATGGGCATCTCATCTTGGAGTACTTCACAGAAAAAAAATATATGTGCATCCCATTACCCAGTCTAGTTGACATAGGAGCAGAAACTTATTAGGAGTCTTGATGTCAACAACATCTTAGAAAGCAAAAACAAAACAAAGCAAAACAAAATAGCAAACATTTAAGTAGAAAGGGGAAAATCAAATAACAGATGACATAATGTTTCTTAAGTAACTTTCCTGTTGATAAGGAGTGCTTTTATCATCAACTGTTGAACACGCTTTAATGGTCATTGAAATTGGCAATAGTTTACATAAAAACTTTATTAAAACAAAAATTTACTTACAAGTAAATGGGGAATCTTTGTCAGTCTTTGTCAGTCAGTTGCTAAGGAGATTATAAAGAGATGTCCTACTTGCTCTTTCTATAACCGAATACTTTTAGGATATATTTTCATATTGCACTATATATTATTCTTACCTCTGATCAAGATATTTACTTATACATTGTTTATATTTTGGGGTCATTGTCCTCATTTGCTGCACATTTGTTTACAGATTATTTAATATTCTGATATGGTCTTAGTCTTTAAGTTATACAGGTATTAAGTATTATAGGTCAATAGTTATTCATGTTTGTTATACATATAGTCAGATAAATTAGGTTCTTTAGATACATAGAAATTGTATTCTGTCTAGATAGGTAATTTTCAATCACTTTAAGAATCTGTAGAACACGGCATTTAAATAATTTAGGGTTCTGTTTACATGAGACATGATAGTTCCTGAGAGCACCAATCTATTCCCGAGAGAGTGTTGAGCACTGAAGACACTCCACTTGGAGTTTGTTTTCTTCTTGGCCCAATTGGCCTTTGGACAAGGAACTGCCCAGGCCTCAGCCACTGACAAAGTACATGGTATCCAAACTGGATAAGAAAGATACAAGGAAAAGGACTGCCAAGCTTTGCCAAGACAGGGTAAGATAGTTTCTGCATCTGAAAATGGTCTGTTAGTTATGCTAGGCCTTAGCCAAAGTTGGTTGCTTCAACATTGCAAAAATGAGACAGTAGCCAATTATCTCCGTCATATACTGCCCGCTTTGGAAGCTGCTTGATTGCACTTCCTGCCTACTCCCTTCTCAGGCCTTCGATGGGGTTGAATATTATATAAACTTAGTTACCTTCCTTTTAGGATTTAGCCAAGCAAATTTCTGATGCAAGACTTACACTCTTTAGAATGTTTATTAAAACATTTCTCATGTGTTACTTGCTTAATATTGTTTATGTTGGTTGTAATTTTATATTTTATATCTGTTCCCATTGTATATAGTTTTGTATTGGGTTTGGATTGCTCCTATGTAGTCAAAAGGGGGAGGTTATGGGGAACCTTTGTCAGCTAATTATCTTTAAGAGGTGGGACCAAGTTAGGGCGTGACTTTCTGGGAAAAACACAACCCAGGTGCTCTCTCTCTATGGTTCCTGCTCTACATAGCTGAGTTTGGACTTCTTGTTCCTGTTTTGTGAGTTTGCCCCTTATATTAATATATATATTTGCTCTATCTTTTAGTAGTTTTAGTAGCCTGGTTATTTCTTGACCCAAGATAACTCAACAAGTTAAGACACTTGCCACAAAATGACACCATTATATTTAAGCATTTACTTGGATGAAAACATTAGTTTTTATAAATGGTATGTTGATGATTTTGAACTATAACTGACTGCCATAATGAGAGAAATCTGAGCAAAAGAGACCTCAAAGTCCGTACCCACAATAACACACTTCTTCCAACAAGGTCACACTTCCTAATAATTCTACTCCCTTTGGGATCCATTTTCTTTCCAACCAGCACAGAAGAAAAGTATTTATCTGGTTTATACTTCTGCATCATACTCCATCATTCAAGGAAGTCAGGCCAAGTACTCAAATAGGGCAGGAACCTGGAGACAGGAGCTAATGTAAAGGAGCTGGAGGAGAGTTGCTTATTGGCTTCGTCTCTATTGCTTACTCAATCCCTTTTCTTATACACAGAACCACTAGCACAGGAGTAATCCTACCTGTAATGAACTAGGCCCTCCCACACCAATCACCAATTAAGAAAGTGACTGATCTTATGGTGGTAGTTTCTCAAATGAGATTCCAATCTCTCAAATGACTCTAGCCTATTTCATGTTGACATAAAACTAACTAGCACAATGGGAAAGAGAGTTGAACACTGTAGCAAGAACCAGTGATATCTGATCCTGAGCACAGTAATTTTATGATTCACAAGTTTATTCTCATACCTAATTTTATATTAACATAATCACATGATTATGCACCTAAAGAGGAGAGGGTTGTTTCTATGAAAGCTAAGTTGGGTGCTTAGGTATGTTCTGCAAAATTGAGTAGGGAAAATATTATATATAATATTATATAATATATTTTAAATATTTATATATAGATATGAATTTATATATAAGCCAAATAAACTTTGATAAAGGGAGATGTGAATCTAGGATTACGTATTTGGAGTACATGGAGTGTTGACTTTAATGGGAGAGGAAACAGAAGTCACGGAAGATGGCATATAAAAGTCATATACACAAGAAATCTCAGTAATGGACCTGAAAAAAAAAGAGATGAAAATAGTAACAAACAAACAAAAAACTCTCTGGTACCAACGGAAGTAAAAGTTATGTCAACTATTATTTCAAATAATGCACTCCAGCAATTTATGCGAAATATGTGTGAAGCAACCCTGCTGTTTGATGTCTTTACTGATTTGCAGTATTTCTGATTAACTGGTCCATCTTTGATGCTAGTTTTTAATTGGCACAGCTGATAATGAGTGTGAGTCACTTGTGTTCTCTTCAGTCACTACTCACTCAACCCCATCCCCTCTGTAGAGGAGTAGATTTCCCCACCCTGCTTGACATCAGGCTTCTTCATATGACTCAGTTTATTATCCAACGCAAAGTGCATGGAAGTGACAGTATGTTCATTCTTATCTAAGGTTTTACAATGGCTTGACTTATTTCTGTAAGCCAATATTGACCTTCTGAAATTAACCAAGAGGATACAAGCCTGTCTAAGCCTGGCCAACTTTTAGCTGAGTTGCAGTGAATCAGCTTGTCAACTTACCTGTGAAGAGTGAGAATTCACTTCATGCTTTTAAGTAAGTGCTGCTATTTTTATACTTTGCCATGCAAGTATATCTAACATTGCCACTGCTTCCCTTAAAAGCAATTTTCTCCTAATTATTTAAACTGTAGATGGAGCTTCTTTCCCTGAAACAAGTCCAAAATACTATCAAGTGTGTTTAATATCCCCCCAAATGTTTGCTTTTAAAGACGTGGGCCTAAAATAGAAATGGCTTTGGCGGCACATGGGAAATATGAGAAATGAAATTACTTAATATATTTTAAATAAATTCTAATATTTAAATTATTTACGTAGTATTTTCATGTTCATTTACTTCAGCTTTCAAGTTGTCTTACAACTACATATCATATTAGCATTTTATAGGTTTATTAATATTATATCAATTATATCACCATGACAAACAACACACACACACAGAGTTAGGAAGAGTATGGAATTGGGCAGTTTTCATGCAATAGTTTAAGATTATGTTTTTGAAAGTGGTTAGCAAAATGCCACTGTTATTTTTACAATTCTCTGTGTGTGTGTGTGTGTGTGTGTGTGTGTGTGTGTGTGTGACATGTGTGTGGTGCATTCATTTGATAAGGTATACACATGTAGATGGCAGAAAGGATTTCATGTGTCTTCCTCTGTGGCTTTCCCTCTTACTGCCTTGAGACTGGGCCTCTCACCGACTCGGAACTTGCAGTATCTTCTATGGCCACTAGTTTGGGAACACTTGGGATCTATATGCCCTTGTACTGTTTCTTCTAATGCTATTGCTACACAAACCTGCCACTATGCCTAGATTTCTGTATTTGTATCCACTGAGTATACCCCTACAGTATATTGTAAGACATTTAGAAGGAGCTATCCTATCATTATTTTATTTATATTCAAAAGAGGGATTGCCAAGTATTTGGTACTGGAAAAATGTTCAATAAGTAAAAGAATGTATATGTGTAAATTCTACCTTGGATAAACCTATTGTTTGAATTCTTTGAAGGCTGATTTTATTGATTTGTTTTTTTTTTCTTTCTGTCGTGTTTGCTTTCTCTTTGGAGTGTGTGTGTGTGTGTGTGTGTGTGTGTGTGTGTGTGTGTGTAATATATATGAAAGAGAATGTTGTTACCAATAATGAAGAGAGCTCAAGATCCACTGATGGGGTAGTCTTTTGGCAGAGTATTGATTGAATATCTAATAATGTACATATATTCTGGAAATGTGAAGGCAATACAAACCAGAAATTTCCAGAGATATTGTCTGTGCTTTGAAATGTCTGAACATGCTTGTTTCTTTTTATTTTTTGAGTTGTGAGCTCATAGGTTTTTATACACTGTAGACTTGATTGTGCTAGTGAGTGATTACAAATGATAAAATATGTCTGACTACAGGATTGGTTAAATCTGTCATGGAATATGCATACAATGAGATTCAGCATGTTTTACATTTAGGGAAAATTTAATAAATATTGTTAGCTCCCTCACTGCAGTCCTTAAAACCAAGGATGTAAATGTGTATTTATTGACAATAAGGAGAATGCTCAACATAGTAAGAATAACTGGTTGCCAAGCAGCATGCATAATATAGTTCCATTTCTTTACAGATAAAACAGTACACAGATCTTTATGTTTATCTATATGCACAAAGAAAGTTTAAGTATTTCACTTGGATAATAAGAATTGTTGATCTGGGAAAATGGTTCATCGAGTAACATACTTGTTATACAATGGAGAGTACTGAAGTTTGAGTCTCCAGAAATCAGATTAAAAACAAAGAGTAAAACAAACAAAAACAACCAGGTAGTCATAGTGACTCATCTGTAAGGTCAACCTGTAAGGCTATAGTGGAATGCTGAGACCTCATTTTTCAGAATGGTTTGGATTCAACAAGAGATGCTGCCTCAATATGTAAGGTAGAGATCAATCAAGATAGTCATTCGGTGTCAACCTCAGGTTGCGCATGTACACCTCACACACACTCCCACACCACATATAAGAACATATTGAAATTAAAGATTATTCCAGAGGGTAGCGATTTATTTTCTTTTTAGACTTAATGCTCTTGCATTATTTTCTGATCAAATATTTTATTTTGATTTATAAAACACAGAAAATTATTTTGATGAAAAATAATTTCAATTATTCAAGTAAAGATGATACAAAGGCAACTATGCTAGTAGTGACTAGGGTGAAAACTTTAAAATGTCCAATCCTCTGTGTGGATCTGCTCCAGTGTTTAGGGGTGAATTTATAACTGTCTTAGAAGTTCCTAGGTTTTCCTACCAGATTCATAGTCTGTATTGATTTCCAGCTGCATACATTTTAAAATCTAACTAATTTTCCATAAAATGTAAAAAAGCAGACACTGTGGATATTATTCCTCAAACCACTAGCCAGATAGTAACAAGTAAAGCTGGAATCAAAACTCAATCAGCTTTCCATCTCCTGTCTCTGTGCCTTTAGAGTACACAGCACACATAGGAGATGAGACATAATTGTAATAACATGTTATTTGTTGTTTGCCCAAAGTTCAAATAACTGAGCATCCTGCATTTTCTTTGCCAAATCTAGTAACCCCATTGACAAACCATATGCATGGCCTTCTTTGCTTACCTAATGGAGGGTAATCAACCCTTGCAGGATTATTCTGTCAGAAGTGATAATGCCTTTTCTATTAACCTGCACAGCCAATGGCCTTTATCCCAACTCTAACTATGCTTTGGTACACTTGGCCTCAGCACTGAATATTATGATTGCCAGACACTAGGCAATCTCATAATCAGAAAAATGGTCTCATAGGCTCATGTTCATTATAGATCCAATAGGAAAAGGACAAATATTGCTACATCTGTTAAAGGGAAGAAGAGAAATTCTCTCTTTTCTCTTAAAGTTCCCCCATAAAAAAGGACCACTTACATGGTTCTAATGTTCCCCCTTTATAATCTCCAAATATGAAATGGCACCTGCTGTAGCCCTTGACTTTCCTAGTGTCACAATGGCATAGCTATCTATCCCAATACAAAAGAACAAAAATGTCAAGGTTGGAGTCTGGCTATTAAGAATATGCTTAGATCATATCTGGTCTCAGTGGGATTACATACATTCTTGTCACTTGACCGACAATTGGCTAAAGCAATGGTGTCACTGGGACAAGCATTTTTCAACTTCGAGGAAGCCCTGCTGGGCACGTATGTTCTCATGACAGTGTAAAAGATACAGCAGTATGAAGAGAAATTCTTGAGCTTTTTCTTTTTCAGATTATATTCTATCATGTGTTGTTCAGTGCTACTGTATATCTACCTCATACTTAAAGGACAGGCAATCAGATCCTGCTGATTGGTAGGTGAGTGTGAACCATGACATGAGAAAAGGCATGAACACATGGACGGTTCTATGACACTATGGATGCATCCGACATACTCCCCTCAACTCACATGATAATTAAAAGCAACATAACTGGCCTTTTACTAAGTGCTTACAATGTTCAATTTGTAAGCTATCTTTAACAATGGTTAAGCAATACACATTGCCTGTAACATTACTAGGAGACAAGCCTTATGGGAGATTAGAGATCAGGACAGCCTATGATCATGTCTCTGGGGAATTATCATCATTAGGTCAGCTGAGATGGGGAAGACCTGCACTATGGGTGGCAGCATTCCCTGGACTAAGATCTCAGACTGAATACAAAGTGGGAAGTAAATGGAGTATTCACCACCTCTGCTCCTGTCTGTACCTGGCTGCCTTATGCTCCCGCTGTTATGACCTCCCGATCACTGTGGACTGGACCCTTGAACTGTGAGACCAAATGAAACGCTATCTCCCTTTAAACGCTTTTATCAGCGGGTTTTTCTGCAACAAGAAAAGTGACTAATTGTGACTATTCAGGGACCACATAGGCATCATAGGGCACCAGTAAAAAGACAGGGTCAGAAGCTCCCTGAAGATGGCCTAGCAAGGGGTCCTCCTTGGCACTGAAAGCAGTTCACATTTTAACACATACAAATTGAGTTTAGGTCTGAGCAATCAGCTGTAGTGCTGTTTTCTCCTGAATCCATCAGAATTATAAATCTGTTTAACCTTTTTTTTTCTCCCCTGAACTTCTATTAAATGCACAAATATGCAGTGCATAGATAATGTAACGCGGAATGAGATGGAAAATAAGTTCTTCATCCATTTCTAATCTAATTGTGGCAACTTGCTGATAACTAATGAAAAGACCAGAAGGTAATCATTTCTGCTTCTGAATGAAGAACTCTGCACCGTGACTGCAGCTGTCTGCACTTCAAGCTCCATTTGTTGAGACTAACATAGAAACAGGATATTTGGCTCTTTCAGAATCACTACACAACATTGTTTGGTGACCCATGACAGAAACATATATTGGTCTTTACCTTCCCATAATTATTGTCTCCATCACACTTTATAACACAGCAAATGCTCTAGGTTGTCCAAGCTAAGGTAAAATTAAATATTAAAAGGCTTTCTTTTTGGTGCCACTGGCAATTACCATTAATGAAAATTTAAATTATGTGTGACACAAAATTAAGAAAAACAATCATATTTAATTAACTGTATAACTCATAATGATTTTCATAGAAAAGGTGTTGGCTAGATATTCAGCTTTTGAAAAACAAAAAGACTAAAATTAGAGGAATCAGGTCAGAGGGGAAGTGCTTACCTAGCATGTATTAGACTCTGCATTCAAGTCCCAACATGGGAAAATGATTCTCATTCTCAAGATGACAACACAATACAAATTTTAAGTCTCTCTCTCTCTCTCTCTCTCTCACACACACACACACACACACACACACACGTGCTAGAATCACAGTCAGAAAAACTATATTCTTAAGATTTTCCTTGAAATTACCTATTCATATCACCTAAACGTATAGGATAATAAGAATGGGGATTGCTATCCCCCTATTTAGTCATATATATTATACTCTAAATATCCCTTGTGGATAAAAATGCTACTTGTGGAACAAGGAGACTCTTGATTTAGCACCATCTATAGAGAGTGGGAGAGGCAAAGAGCCAACTAACTCATGATCCACTACCACCCCTTCAGGAAACACACACACACACCCTCTGATCTTTCAGTGGAAGATGTTCTTGGATATATTCCCAACACCTCTCTTCCTTGTTAGCAGAATCTACCCACTAATATGGAGAACAAACCTGCTACATAATTTGTTTGTCAGTCTTCCTTGTAAGTAAGGCAAAACAGGAGATAAGATGTTGGCCTGTGAGACAGAAGTGTCATTTACTTCAGACTTCTGGGCAAGTATTGATTTTTTCTTTGAAAAAAAAAAACATTAGTGGAGGCAGAAGAGCCTCCCCTTTATTTCTGCTTCTGTATGTGACCTATAGGGATGTTATAGAACTAACTGGCACACTTACCTTTAACCATGAGTTCAAGGTCAAGCAGCAATACCTGTATCTCAACAACAGATATTAAGGAGTCACACAACCAACTTTGATTTTGAAAGATTAAATGCATAGTATATATAAATTTGGTTTTATAAATTATAACGTTGGCAGTTCACTTCCTTGAAGTCTACTAAATCTCCTTCCTGCCCCCTCTCCAAGTTCTATACTTAGCAAATAATAGCAAAATGCATTCTGGTTTCATGGAAGGCAATGAATAGCAATGATGTTTCAGAAATCATGAACACCTTGGCAGTAGGAGTCTTATTTGAATTCTAAGTAGGGAGAGAGGTATCCTGGGATGACAAGTCGGGGTGCATAGAAACTCTTTGTCTTTCTGTTTTGAAGGCCCTCTAATCCCATTAGCAGGAACAAGATCTATTAGACTGCATGCTTTACAGGGAGTATTGGTCCAAGGCAGCACCCAAATTGTGACGTGATAGAAACAGAGGGACCCTGAAGGAAGATAAGGAGGAACACAGTTGGGGGAGGGAAGGAGAGAACGAGAATATTCTAAGTCCCTGGTCTTGGTAGGTGACACATTCTTTGATTGGAATGAATCCTGAAGTCTTGATTCTTATGTGCTTTTCCTGTGCTTATGTAGCTGTGCTGGGATCTTTGAAAGGTGTATATATAATATACTAGAGTGACAGTTCTAATGATAATTTGAAAAGGAGAAGATATTCTCCTGCCTAGGAGGACTGAGGAGAGCCTGTGTTTTCTCTTTTATTTCACATATCATTTAGAACTTAGCATGGTGACTCCACAAAGTGAGGAGGCTTTAAAAACTTAATGAGAATATATACAAAAAAACCAGCCGTGTGTTATTCTGGAATGCCCTGGAATGTCCAGGGCTTGTTGCATGGGGAAAGGAAGGCTGTTATAGTGGTGCTTGTTTTCATTGCACTGGATTTGCAGTGAGTATCTCATGCCTTCCCTGATGGTAAATAAATAAAATACCATGACCTTCACTTGGTTGCTAAACAACGCAAGTCCAGCATTGGTATTTTGAAAGCTGCTTCTTCTATAATTTTGACCTCAAGGACTTTACATTCCTTGTTGGAAATGTATAATGCTAATGAAATTAAACTGTTAGATACAATTTAGTTTTCTCATAATGTGTTCTACTGGACCACAAAGAATGAAGCAATCACAATCCCCCCTAATCAGTACTTCTCATGCTCATGACTTCTTTTGTGATGGTTTTTTGTAAAGCGAGTTGAAATGTATATTTCAGTTTAGCTTAATATGAATGTTTTTTCCCCCTCTCCAACTACATTAAACATCCCCGGAAGGTAGACTCCATGTGACAATTTTCAGTTTTTGTTACAAAAGAGCTGTTGAAAATATGCCCCATGTAAAACTACTTCTTTTGGATGTCAATAGATATTTAAATTCTTCTCTTCTTAAATATAATAGGAAAAAGGAACTTCAAAAGATAAATATTTATTATCTTACATTTCAGAGCATTCAAAATATTATCATATCCCATGTCCTAAACTGGGGATATAACTATAAATATTCCCAAATCTATTTATCATAAAACTTCCTTTTTGAGGAGACATCTGGCACAATAAAGTATCGTGCTGACTAGTTTTTTTTTTGTCAACTTTGCTGTAGGAATTCCTATAGCCAGTAGACTTTAAGTTACCTGCCCACTTGGATGTGGCCTTTTATACTATAAATGTTGATGTAAAGCTCGCATCTGGCCTCTCTTCCTATGGTGTGATTCAGTTCCTATTCCTGGCATATGCAGAGGATTGTGATCTGTGAGTCTACCCCTAAATAAATAACCCTTTATTATACTTAATTTTGAGCTAGTGTGGTTTTTAGGCTAGTTTTTTAGCATCCTTCTTCATCTGGCACCTAATGTGCTGCTCGAACCCATGATCCTAAGATTAGGTGTCTCAAGCTCTACCAACTGAGCTAGACAGGCAGCTGGAAAACAAACTAATGGCCTCCCTTCAATAATTGCCATGCCAGCCAGGCGGTGGTGGCGCATGCCTTTAATCCCAGCACTCGGGAGGCAGAGGCAGGCGGATCTCTGTGAGTTCGAGGCCAGCCTGGTCTACAAGAGCTAGTTCCAGGACAGGAACCAAAAAAGCTACAGAGAAACCCTGTCTCGAAAAATCAAAAAAAAAAAAAAAATTGCCATGCCAACATGGCCAACAAAATCGATGTAAAATCTGAGAAAGCTTGAAAAGGAATCCTAGACACAAAAGAACAGAGTTAAGCATGGTTTGGTAGCAGCATTTTCTTGGATGGGCTCTGTTTGCTAGATGCAAGCAGAGGCAGGGCTCCTTTAAGAGAGGTTTTCCAAACCTTCCTCAGGCTTTCTGTGGATATAGTTGTCCACATGTTGGGGGCCATTCTGTAGAAGGAGCTGCGGGCCTCTTCCCACTGCCCAGCTCCTGGCTGCCTTGCTAGCTTATGCCCCGAAATAACAACACACAAATTATATTCTTTTAAACACTGCTTGGCCCATTATATCTAGCCTCTTCCCGGCTAACTCTTGCACCTGGACTAGCCCATTTCTAATAATATGTGTAGTACCCTAAGGTGCGCTTACCGGGAAGATTCTAGCCTACGTCTATCCTGGGTCGGTGCTTCATCGTGTCTGCCCCAGAGAGGAGAGCTAAGGCATATGAGCTCACTTCCTCTTCCTCCCAGCATTCTGTTCTGTTTACTCCACCCACCTATCTTCTAACCTATAAAATGGGCCAAGGCAGTTTCTTTATTAGCCAATGACCTTCCTCCATCACAGCGGTAGCAGAAAAAAAGACATGCTGTTTTAAAAAAAAATGTCTGGCTCTTTATTGGAGACTGAGAATTTAAATGGGGTTTGTGAGAAGACTTCTACTACGTGCTTAATGGCAACATAGATGCTCTGTGTGCCTATAAAAGGGGTGTAAGCATGGCTCCTGCTAAACATACCTCCACCCTGCCATGCTGGACTGGGTGGGGCAAGCAGGCAGTATTTCCCTGCTTAGCTGCAACTTAAGTTTTTAAGAAGTGCTTAGCATTTTTAGAGGTACTCTTGGACAGTAAAGAATTACAGATACACAATGAGACAGATTCAGACATAAAAGATCTCTAAATGGGTCACAATGTTAGAAAAATGTACGTAGGCTTAGAAGAGAGATGAAAAAGAGTATAGAGAGTTATAAAAAAAGTAAATGGTTTATAAAAAGAAAGGACGTCTTTAAAGAGATAGAGTATAATAAAATAAATATTAAAAAGTAATAGATTTAAAACAAATAAGCCATGTAAAGAGGGAGAATACACAGAAAATCTGGATTATGCTTATTATTATGTTTTCTTTAAATTTTTTGATTGTGAAGGAGTTAAGTACAGAGAGACATTTCATGGTATGGGCTGCTAAGCTGAACCAGCATGAATATTATAAAGGTATCTTGACTTCAGAATTTGGGTCTAAGGATATGTTGCTTTGAAAGAGAGGTTCTTCTTTTGTTTCCCCAGAGGATAAGAACCTGTAGATTCACTCCAGGTAAATGTAATTTGATGCACCAAAACCCCCTGAGGGGTGTTGTGAACATCCCCAAAAATTATTTTTCCCAGCAAAAAATAGGAAGCAGTATGGATAGAACTATGCCCATATTCTCAATTATTGTTTATAAGTGTTTGTTTACATTTAAAGGGTAGTATTCTATAGAGATTTGCATTGGTATGGATCTTGCTTTATTGATACAAATTTAAGATCAATTTTATTATATGTATACTTCTGCTCCTGATTAAGGTATTGTGTTTGTGTAGCTCATTTAAAAATGTAACGTATATTTAAGAAATATAGGTTAGATAGGTATTCTTCAAATCACTTTCCTTCAGAATATGTCATTTAAAAGGTTTTAAAAACTTAGGACTTTTCATGACACTGAGACACATCTGTCCCTGGCAGCACCAGTCTACTTTAAGAAGAAGTTTAACATTGAAGAGGCTCCTTATGGAGTAGGTTAGCCATTTGGGCAAGACGTTGCTCTTGCCTGGACTTCTTGATGAACTGGACCTGCATGACCTGCAGAGAAATGACTGCTGAACTTCTCTAAAGGTGAGACTGTCCTTCAGGGTTCCTGTTTCATAGAAGAGTCTGCAGATAGTCTGCAGGACACACAAAAAAGTCCTGACAAACTGCCAATATAGGTGAAACTGTCATTAAAATTTCCTGCTTCATGGAAAAGTCTGCTGCATACTATGGGCCTGTAGGCTGAAGATGGATGCTCCAATGATACAGAAGAACTTTGGGTGACTGTCTAGGCAGTGAGCTGTCTCTGTCATTTCTAGAGTTTTGGAAGTTGCTTACTTCCAAAAGTTAACTTCCTGTTAACTTAGGTAATATTGTATCCTTCTTTGTAGTCGTTGATGGAGCTAAAGAATAGATACAGTTTTCCTTAGTAATGATAAAAGATAAATTAGACATGAATATTATAATTTTTGCTTGATAACTGTTTTGTTATATGTAATTTTACTATGTTTAAGTTATAACCTTCCTTTTTATTTAAACAGAAAAGGGGAGGTAATATGGGATTGCCCTCTGTATGCTGTGATTACCATTAATAAATAAAAAGACTGCTTTGAGCCTATAGCAGGACAGAACTTAGCTAGGTGGGGGAAGCTAAACTGAATACTAGGAGAAAGGAGGCAGAGGGAGAGAAGCCATGTAGCCCCATGGTGACAGATGCCAGACTTTCATCAGTAAGCCACAGCCACGTGGAAATGCACAGATTAATAGAAATGGGTTAAACTAATATGTAAGAATTAGTCAATAAGAAGCTAGAGCTAATGGGCTAAACAGTGATTTAAATAACATAGTTTCTGTGTGATTATTTCTGGGCTGATCAGCTAGAAACCAACAAGTGGCCTCCTTTCAACACAACTTGACACAAGTTAAAGTCATCAAAGAAGAGGGAGCCTCAATAAAAAAATGTCTCCCAAAGATCAGAACGTCGACAAGCCCTTATGGCATTTTCTTGATTAGTGATTGATGTGGAAGGGTCCAGTCCATTGTGGGTGGAGTCAGGCCTGGTCTTGTGATCCTGGGTTCTCTAAGAGAGCAGGATGAGCAAGCTAGTAAGCAGCGCTCCTCTATGGCCTCTGCATTATCTCCTGCCTCCAGGTTCCAGGCCTATTTGAGTGCCTGTTCTGACTTCCTGCAATGATGAACTATGGAAATGTAAGCTGAATACCCTCATCTTCTTTATTGCTTTGGTCATGGTGTTTCATCACATCAATAGAAACATTAACTAGAATCCGTATCTGAAGAGACAGTGCACACTGAGAAATGAAGCTTTATAATATACAGTCTTCCATTATGAATATAGTGTATGCCATATCCAGACAAGAAGATTCATCTATTGGTTCAAGAAGAATAAATGATGCTTATTATTTTTTGAAATGTAAAGAAAATAACTTTAGCATTATAGACAAGCAAGCCCACTTTGTATGACTGATGTCCTGTTAAAAGGAATATTTAAATGTATGAATTTATGAATATTATTTGATAAAAGCAGTATGAGAGTTAATCATGTATTGCTCAAATTATATATAAGGGATCTAAATGGAAAGATCCTGTAATAGACAGTGACAGTGTACAGGATTCAGTCTCTGATTTTCAGCAAAGTAACTAGTTTATAGCAATGGAATTTCTCCATGAGAAGACAAACATCAAATGTGAAAAACTGAATAAAATGTTCAAAACTAACAACAACCAAAAATTAGTGATACCAAGGCAGGAAAATCTTAGAGAATGAAAGCTCAAAGAAAAGGAAACTCATGCAGCATAACTGGATTCTCGAGTCTGCTCTTTCTAGCAAAGCATTTGAAAGAGTTGATGACTGAAACTCTTTGAAATAATACACCACTTAAAGGGTCCCAAAATTGGAGTTCAGAATCTGCTATTTAAGGCAAAAAACAAAGGAACAACAAACAGACAAAACAAGCAGAACAAGCCGATGAAAGCACCTTCCTGGAGTAATGGAAATCCAGAATCAACAAGTTGTCATAGGAACTGAAATTCTGCTTTGGACTCAAAAGTGAATAAATTAAATCTCTGGTTGAACTTGTCCTGATTCTCACATAATTCCTTGCCAGAGGCTTTGTAGATGCCTCCTGCAAGAGGGTGACATTTGGTCCCTAAAATTATTTCTATAATTATTTTCCAGAAGTAGTAAATTAAAAAATAACAGAGTACATGGAGAAAGAATAGTAATGTTTGAAGGAACAGACAATAGAATCAGACTCATGGGGGGCCCAGATATCAGAGTACCTGGCACAGGAGAGAACTGTGGCTAACAGTGTTCACGAAAATAGAATACATATAAAGAACCTGATTGAAATCCAAGAAACTGTAGTTGAAAGTAAATTATATAATTGACCTCATCACTGAAGGAGAAGCTGAAAAGAACAGAGAACAAAGAAAAAGCTTGCCATTGGGTACTGAGATCCTGCTAAATAAGAGAGACATGGAAGTGGGAGGGAGGACAGAAAGGAGCTTCTAAAAGTCAGCTGATCATGTGAACACATGATTTCTTTGATAATGTGGATGTTAGCATGTTTAAGATTTATTATTATGAATGGAAACCCAAAGTTTATGGAATAACCAATACAGTCATGCTGTTTGAGAAATTCAAGGTAGATAGTTTATTTATACCATGCCGTGCTCCCTGAAATCACAAATTAGTAAAACCCCCAGCAGGAGCCACATAGAAAAAGAGTAGTGGAAAGACTAACATAACAGCTATGCCCACCCTAACTTCCTAAGTAGCTGAGAAAGAGACTTGCCACTTATAATATCTTTTTAATCTTACTGAGTTCAGAACTTACATTCAACGCACAATGCTTACTGGCTGACATACAGTTAAGGACAAAAGCTTCTGAGACACATTGAGGGCTGAATTGGAGGCTTATTGTTTCTTAAATACACAAAATAATACTGAGTGCTAAACCCTCAAATGTCCTTTACTCAATGTCTTTTACTACGATGGTTGGGCTACATGAATCCGAGCTCCTCTTTCTCTATCAATCTGATCTTCGGATAAAGAAGCCAGCAGCAACACAGAGTGCTCCCCTGCTATGCGGGCGACTGGCAGGCATCCACAGAGCACCCCAGACTCTATAAACATCTCACTTAGTGAGGCATCCACTTTAGTACCCAGAATGTCAACACTTCCAGCAACTTTTCCTTCCCTTGATCGGGAGAATTATGCTTATTTCTGCTGTGATCAACAGGCTGCTGTATGTCAGCAGCACACTTTATTGAGTCTGCTAGCTTTAGACATCAGTGACCAGGGTGTACTTGTGCTGCTTTTGTATGGCTTTTTGTCCAGAGTCACACATAACCAAAGTCATAAGTCTTCTCAAGGCCACAGATTAATTTTTATTTGCCATTTCGAAGAGGAAGCTAAAACCTAATTCTTAAAACATAATCCCTTAAACTCACTCAGACAAAAAATATTGTGTGCTGTGAAGCCTCACAATGGCATGAAGCAGTTCCTGGAAGTGTAATTCCCAGAGGAGGTCTTTTGTACATCAGCTCCTGGAATTCCTTCCCCTCATTGCAACTAAAGCCAAGTATAAAATAATTCAGAATACCAGCATCACAAAGGGAGACGACGCCTATATGACTGTTTCTAGTTAGAATTGGGCATTGTCCACATGTGTTTGATGACATTCAAAAGCTCAGAATCAGGTCCACCCATTTCTGAAACAGAGAAAGAATACATGTTATGTTTTATTCTGTGTTCAGACTTTATTAGTTTCCTTTTCCTCTTTTGTAGCCATTAGAATTCTATTCAAGATTTATAATTTATAATGTCCTGATGGGGGAAAGACTACTTTTGACACTGAGTTGTGAGTTGCCATTGTTTATCTTTCTGACTTTTAATATATTATTTTATATACATATAATTGAATTTGTATTCTTTTGTTACCCATACACAGCAAAATCAACCTTTGGGTTTATTTTTAATAAGCCAATAAATCTAGTTTGTAAGTGTGCTAGACTTAAAAGTTAAGATGAGCTGGCATGCAACATCTAGTACATCCAGAAATTGACTGGATTTACATATGACTTAATTTATAATCTCCTGATGGTGGAAAGACTACATTTGACACTGAGTTGTGAGTTGCCATTGTTTATTTTTCTGACTTTTAATATACAAATATATATATATATATATATATATATATGAAACTCTCAAAAAATAAAAAGCAGTTGTAAAAGGAACACCTTGTATTGAAAACAGAAGTTCTAATAATAGAATAACTACTTAACATTAACCAGAAGTGTCTTCAAACAAAATAAAATTTAAATATATCATAGAAATTTGTTATTAATATGTCTACTTTCTTAGGACACAGAGCATCAAATCCTATATTTATGCAATTGAAACTTTCAGAACTTATGATTTCAGGATGCTATTTTAAGAAAAATATTTCTATAACTGTGTCCCAATGATCCAAATATAACAGGACCATTAACAACAGTCCCTCTGCCGAAAAGCTAGGAGATAGTCCCAGACCTGAAAGATGGTATAGGAAGATGGGAAAGTATAAGAAGACTAACAAATGGGAAAAAGTTGTTAAGATGTCGTTTGACATGACTCTCAACTGTAGCACTCCAGGATGAAGGACAAAGAGGTATAGGTACCAAGTCCTCTGTGGCAGTAGCAATGACATCAGTAAACATTCCCCACACCTATACCACATTTCCACACGACTTTACTCTCAGTCACTGAATCGGGCAGATCGCTGAAGAATTTCAGACAAAACAGGAGAAATTGTGACCAGGTACATTTTAAGCCAAGGAGAGAGGTAAAAATGTACATCCCAAAGGAGACATTCAGGATAAATTGGAGTTCATGGGGACTGAGTTACTTTGCTCTAGTGGTTCAATGGGAAAGTATAATGAGAATGAGGGGTTAGCGTCTTCTCCTTTACCAACTCACTTGCCTGTCCTAGTAAAGAACAAAATGATTGTTTGCTTCCAGTTGAGATAGTGGTTGTCATGGCAACTTCTTTACTTTGAATGATAAGCCAGTAAGCACCTGTATTTAGTTTTGTAAAAAAAAATATATATGTTAAAATATTTTCTTAATAAATAGTCAACATTCTTGAGTGAAACAAATCCATATTTCCAGTAGAAAAATGCAACACGCACAAATAAAATTTACTTTTAGATACATTTTTTTTTCAAAAGATGAAAGTCTCCCAGAAAGGACTATTTAATGAAATATGGTGTGAGCAAAAAGAAAATGTTCAAACCTGGCCAGGTGGTGGTGGTGCACACCTTTAATCCCAGCACTCGGGAAGCAGAAGCAGGTGGATCTCTGTGAGTTTGAGGCCACTCTGGAACTACAGAGTGAGTTCCAGGAAAGCTAGGACTTTTACACAAACCTTAGCAAACTTAATGCCAGTGCTGAGAGAAGAATTTATTTTCTTAATCTCTCTCACTCTCTCTCTCTCTCCTTCTCCCCCTCCCCTCTGTGTGTGTGTGTGTGGTGTGTGTGTGTGTGTGTGTGTGTGTGTGTGTGTGTGTGTGTAGTGTGTGTACTCAAATGCACATGCACACATGGCCATGCACTGGCATGTGTGGATGCCCTTACCTGTGCATGCTTGGGTGGAGACCATAGCTAATGTCAGGAGTCTTCTCTCACTCCTTACAACCTGTGTTCATTTGTCTGTGACAGGGCCTCTTACTGAACCCTCTGTTCATCATTCCAGCTAAACTAGCTGCCCAGTGAACCTCCAGGATCTACCTGGAATTGTACTTCAGTACAGGAGTTGCGCGTCTACACAGTCACCGTGAGGATGGAAGGATGACTGTTAACATAGGGTCTCACTGTGTAGTTCTGGCTAGTCTTGAAATCACTATGCAGAGCAGGCTCGCCTTAGACACACAGATTTCCTGACACACGCTAGCATACTGGCTCAGATGTGAGAACAAAACAAATCAAAACATGGATTCTGGGGATCCCAACACAGGACCTCACCCTCGAACAAGTACTTTAGCCATTGACGCATGTCCCCAGTCCATTCAGGGTGTTTTTCATGATTCTGATCCCCTTCCTCATGAGAGAAGCACTTCATTGTGCATCAGGCATTCTGAAAAGCACAGAGACAGGGGAAGAGGAGGGGAGAATCCTCTTTGCCTTATTTAGACCACAGTTAACACATGTCAGATAAATCTGCTTAAAGTGCTCTTCTGCTAATTAGTTCATCATTACAAATTTCAGATGGGTGTTTTCTAACTAGTAACTAGAGCTTTTTATTAATTTATCTGAGAGACTCCGTGTGTTTAACATTTAATGAGATTTCAAGCAATCATGCAAAGCTAGACAACATTTTTTTCAGTTTATTACTTTGGCAAAGAAACAAATCTTTGTTCTTTCTTATGAACTTCTTCTGTGTTTGCACAGAATAAGAGAAATAGATTATGTATTGGACATAATTTGACTGCAAAAGTCCCCTTTAAAGCCATCTCCGGGATGCTTCCCTGTAGATGCCTTAATGGTGGCTAGAGTCCTTAAACCCTTCTCTCTCTCCTTTGACCTTTATAGATGGTGATAAATTCAGAATGTCTGTTTATTACTTCTACAAAGAGACATTTCTATTTTGAGAAGAATGAGCATGGAAGATAACTGATTCAAAGAGCAAATCTTTCATCAAAATTTGGAACTCTGTCCCAGCAAGGATAACTCAGAAAAACCTGCCAAGCCACAGAAGAATGAGGTTTATTTATATTAAATCATACACACACACACACACACACACACACACACACACACAGATATACTTCTTTGGTTCTAGTCCTTAAAAGTCCTTGAAG
>NC_022014.1:67243616-67253423 GCF_000317375.1 Microtus ochrogaster
TATATATATATATATATAATGGATCATGCCATCAGAACACAAAATAAATGTCAGAAATTGCTCAGGCAAAATGTTAAATTGTCAAAAGAAGAGCTTTGCTCAATGTGTTTTAACTTCAGGGAAAGGAAACGCATCACCCATCAATGGTCCCTGATTTCATCTTCACCTGTTAATTATCAGCTCTTGGAGATGTGTCAACAGCTTATGACTGTGGAACATCACTACAGCTCTGTAGCAGACCCTGAAGGCTACAGGCAACAGACAAGTTAGAGTAATTTCAGTCTCCATAGCTTCTAAACTAGCCGCTGTATCTGACTTGTAGCCCTTCGTCGGCAGGGCTTAACATGAATGAGACTTAACACCAAAGTCTAAACTCACCGCAAACAGTATGAGGCACTTTTGTGATTTTTTTTTTTCTGGTGACTGGACTGCATTCCTCAGGCGTGTGCTTTGTAGATAACAGCATCGTGTCACATTTAAAAGGTTGGGCATGCCTGAAAATGTTACCAGTGACAGCTAATAAATCCTGTGGAATTCTTTCTTTCACCTCTCTACACAGAAACAAACACGTCTTAGTTTTTCTTCTATTGCTGTGATCACTCTCTCCGATAAAAGAAACTTGAGAGAGAGAAAGTTTAGTTTCAGCTCACAGTTTGAGAAGGACTAAGCCACCATGATGGAGGAGACGTGATGGCAGGAAGGAGAGGTATGGTGGCAGAAGCTCTATGCTCAAAGCCACACACAGGAAGTGAGGCCAGGCTCTAAGTGACACACTTCATCCAGCAAGGAGTTGTCTCCTATAGATTCCACTATCTTCCCTCAGCACCATCAACTGGGCACCAGGTGTTTAAACATGTAAGCCTGTAGGAGACACTCCATATTCAAACCACCCACAACAAAAGAAATCTTAGTATTCAATGAAAATGATCTTGCTCAGCCCAAAGATCACTTGGATTCCTTTGGAGATTCGTTATCCTCCGAACAGAAGCAACATCAGTATCTGAGAATTTAGGAGAAGATCCCAGAGTCTCTATGGAACTCTAATCTCACACCAGGCTTTTCTATCAGAAATGTAGAAATGAGACTCTAACTCTGTGCTTTACAAGATCTCTTGGTGATTCTGGTTCCAGAGTAGACTATAAAATCATCCTGTAAGTTGAAAGGCCAGGTGTACTAGTAAGTCTGAAAACCTCACTGTAAAGATGTAGCAGTGGACTTCAATGTCCCATCTCAAAGGACATTACAGCAAATTTTCCCTCTATGAAAGCAAACAAACAAACAACTTTTTCTCTCCTTGGATGGATACTGGATGATGCATTTGCCTGGAATCCATGATACTTAAATCATGCAAGTGGAGAAGCATGGTAATAAATAATACCATGTCTTATGGATATATGCTTTGAATTGAATAAACTGTATGAAGAATAGTCACAAGTGAATTTTCATTTTTTTTAAAAACCTAAGATGCAGGATGTACCTATTTGTATTTGTATGTAAAGGGTTTTTTTAATGTAGAAAAGCCTAATTTTTATGGTGACTAGTTCTGGTTTATAAGGAAGGTGTAATGCTTTATAGTGATTGGTGTCAGAGTCAAATCATGTTTGCTTATTTATTTATTTAGTATATAAAATTCTAGGAAGAGTTGTTGGGTTTGTACTTAAAAGACAAGCAATATTGTATATGATTTTATATGAGGTATGGAGTAAGCAAATAGAAGGGTCAGATCTCATTAGGAAAGGAAAATAGAATGGATAGTGGGCGGGTAGGGGCTGACATGAGGATTAAGTGAGGAAGGAGAGGGAAGTGAGAGATGAGGGAAGGAATACACAGAGAGACAGCCAAAACTAAGGGTCATTTGAGGGCAGTATGGAAACCTAATATAGTAGAAGTGCTCTAAAATATATACATACATGAAGGTGATCTGAATGAAATCACCAAATAATTCAGAAGACATAGTGTCAACTGAACATCTCTTGTCATCAAATGAAGCTTTCAGTACAGGGACTGGGTGACATTCATTTGAGTTGTTGACCAAAAGATTTCCATGGGAACACTCAAAGAACTGAAACTCTTGCCAAGACTATAGGTTGTTCTCCACAAATGAGAAACATGAACATCAATCCAGCTACAAATCCTGTATCTACAATGGTGTCCTGCCTGTAAAACATGCTAGTGTAATGGTGTCACAAAGCTTATGGGAACAACCAACCAATATATGATTTAGCTGAGGAATGACTCCATGAGATAGAACCCACACACAGCCACGCTTGGGTGATTGAGAACCTAAAACTAAATAGCTCAGGGACCTACAGTGAAAGCCAATACTACTGTTCTACTAAAAGAACATAGTAATAAAATAACTCCTAATGATATTCTGCTATATTCATAAAACTGTACCTTGCTCAACTATCATCAGAGAAACTTCCTCCTACAGGATAGAGGAGCAAATACAGAGAATCACAGCCAGACAGTAAACAGAAAGTGAGAGACCTTGGAACACTCAACTTTAACTGTGATGCCTTTACCAAATCCCTCCTCTCAGGGCTGAAAGAACCCTATGGACAAGGAGGTGGAAAGAATTAAAGAGCTACAGAAATGAAAATGGGACATAACAGTAGACACAGGAAATCCAGAGAATCATTAGGTCATGCTTTAAAAACCTGTACTCCACAAAATTGGAAAACCTAAAGGAAATGTATAATTTTCTGAATAGTTGCCACAAATCAAAATTAAATCAAGACCAAATAAAGAATTTAAATAGACCTATAACTCCTAGAAAAATAGAAGCAGTCATCAAAAGTGTCCCGATCCCCCCCCCCAAAAAAAAATCCCAGGGCCAGATGTTATTTCAGTGAATAATTCTACCAGAATTTCAAATACCAATACTCCTCAAAATGTTCAGCACAATAAAAACAGAAGGAAAATTGCCAAATTCTTTTTACGAGGCTACAGTGATCCTCCTACCCAAACCAAACAAAGACACAACTATCAACAGAATTGCAGACCAATCTCACCCGTGAAAATTGATGCAAAAATCCTCAGTAAAATTCTGACAAACCAAATCTAAAAACACATCAGAAAAGTCATCCACCATGATCAAGTAAACTTCATTCCAGAGATGCAGGAATGGTCCAACATATGAAAATCTGTCAATGCAGTCTGCCATATAAACAAACTGAAAGAAAAAACATATCATCATTTCATTAAATGCTAAAAAAGCCTTTGACAAAATCCAATACCTCTTAATGATAAAGGTCTTGCAGAGATCAGGGATACAAGGAACATACAGAAACATAATAAAGGCAATAAAAAGTGAGCCATCAACCAACATCGAACTAAATGGAGAGAAACTCAAAGTAATTCCATTAGAACCAGGAACAAGACAAGGGTGCCCACTCTCTTCATATATTCAATATAGTACTTAAAGTTCTAGCTAGAACAATAAGACAACTAAAGGAGATCAAGGGGATACAAATTGGAAAGGAAGAAATCAAATTTTGCTATTTGCAGATGATATAATAATATGTATAAAAGACTCCAAAAAATTCTACCAGGGAACTTCTATAGCTGATAAATGCTTTCAATAATGAGGAAGGTTACAAGATCAACTGAAAGAAATCAGTAGCCCACATATATACAGCTGATAAACAGCCTGAGAAAGAAATCAGAGAAACATCACCCTTCACAATAGCCACAAACAACAAACAATGTCTTGGGGTATCTGGTATCATTCATTATGCAGGTGACTTGAGGCCAGTCCCATGAGGGGTGGTGGGTGACCCGAGGCTATGTGGGTCTCCTGGCAGGTGAGAAACAGACAGATGTACCGTGCAGAGAAAGCTTGGGTATAGAGTTTCTTTAATGGGTAAGGAGATTATGGAGGAAAAAGGTAAATAGAGAGATAGAGATATTAGATGATAGATAGATAGATATATAGATAGATAGATAGATAGATAGATAGATAGATAGATAGATAGATAGATACAGAGAGAAAGAGGAAAAGAAAGGGGAAGAGAGGAGGGAGGCAGTAGTTACCTCTTCAGAAGAGGGACAGTCAGAGCAATAGCTGGCTGGGGAGGAGGCAGGAGATCTGCTTGCCTCAGTGTTGGGGTGAGAGGGAAAGATTGGGAGTGGGTGGAGCTTGTTTCTTAAAGGGATAGGGTACCCAGGTACAGGCCAGGCCATCAGATTACAATATTCCTTACTTTCTCTTATAATAAAAAGGCAGGATGTTAGGCATGACAGGTTGGGGGGATTGGGATGGTGAGTTCTCAAGACTGCTTCCTGCTTATTTGTGGGCACGAAGGCTTTTATGGGGGACCCAAGAAAGCTGGGTTCTGGTCACATCCTGGGGTAGCTGGTCATTTTACTCCTGTCCAGCATTTGTGGTGTGGAACTGTCCAGTGTCTCTTGGACCCGGCAAAAGCAGAGAACAAAGTTAAGTTTGGGAAGAAAATAATTTTTTTCAGGACCAGCGAATTGAGAGGGGGTGTATTTGACCTGTTTAAAGTGATTCCTTCACTTCGGGTCCCTGGAACTCACAAGAATTCTTTGAGTTTGTAAAACATAAGTTTTAAACAGCAGCATATTTATGTCAGATGATTGTAACAGATGGTTTTGTACAATGAAAAGTATCTTTAGAGAATGACCAATGAAAAGCATGAAAGGCAGTGTGAGAGAGAAATTTGTTAACTTGTGTTTGTCCTCACACCTTAATAACATGCAGGTACACCCCTTAATAACTTGCATTTTTATATCTTAAAACACCTTTTATTTAGAACATGTTAAGAAGTTGTACTGAAATTTGGTGAGATTGTCCTTTTACTCTGGCAAAAACCTCTCTGTTAAACTGCACCAGGGATCTTTGAGATGGATAACATTTTACTTGAGTTATTGATTAAAAAACAACAGAGAACTTACTCTATTGGTTGCCTAGAGCCACTCCTTAGGGTCCTCCATCGTCGTTGAGGGCAGGGGCATCAGCACTGCATTTGCCTTCTGCTGTTTAGTGCAGGACCTGCCAAGTTTTAGAAGATCCTGTGTGTTAGGAACTTTGTAGGAAGACAAGCCTACCTTGTCCTGAGCAGCTAGGCAGTCTATTCCATTTGAATCTTTGTCCATGTCTGGCGATCTTCAGAAGTTTTGATGAAAGGCAGTTCTACCCAATGATTAGTGCTTTCACTTGATGAAGCAAATTGCAGATGGATGTTGTTCTATGTCCATCTGTCTTCTTTGGAGAAAAAACAGTGCTGCTTCTAGGAGCCAACCTGTCTCTCTGTTAAGAAAAGTCTTTTAAAAATTAAACATTCAAATGCCAAAATCCCCCATCTCTGAGCAGTTAAGGGCTGTTTATCAGGTATAGATTTGTTATGATTACAGTATAGAATCTGCCTGGAGAGTGGAGTCCAAGCTTAACTGTCTTGGTTTTTTAACTTAACAGGTGAGATTTATACTTGTGAATGAAAAAGAAGAAAAAACTGATTGCAATAGAAGCTTAATGGTAGAACTGACAATAGTGGAGAACAGCTTATAGGACAAGCTGTAGGGTAGCTTTAAAACATTTCTTAACAGTAAGTGCATGTACAGTTACACATAGTTGAATTTAAGTTTTATGCATATATACACACAGAGTTAAAGCTAACTTATGTTCATACATAAAGTTAACTGAAAAGTAACATGCATGCACACATACATATATTGAAAAGCAGTTGGTTGAGGTGGATGCTGTGGTTGGCCCTACCAAAAGCATGCCGCTGTGCAAAACACACATATAAGAGGAACTGAGAGACAAAATAGTAAACTGTGAGACTAGACAAGGAATACCTCAGTAAAGATGGCAACTTGGTTACCTGACCTGTTCTTAGTCAAGATGGTGGTGAAGTCATCTGATCTGTCCTTAGTCAAGATGGTGGTGGTCACATGCTGCACAGATAACCCATGTTTTCAGAGCTGTGGCGTAAATTTTAAGCAGATGCAAATAACAAGAGAGACATAGAGGCCATGTAGAACATACATTTAAAACAGAATCACATCCCTGTGGCCACACCATTCACACATTTTTTCATACATAGAGTAGACAGGAAAATTACCCAGTATTGTCCGCTGCTGCACCACTAACCACCATGGGGAGCAAGGACTGGAATGGAAAACAGTCACCTCGCAGATACAACTAGTCTTGCTGGCTCCTGCTGGATCAGCAGTAGCCGTGGCAGAAACAGAAAGAAGGAATTGGAGCAAGAAAAGGAGCATTTACAGTCAGGTGGGGGTGGGGCTGCCCAGTGAAAGGAAAACCAGACAGGCGTGGGATGCCAGCAGGACACTGGCAATGCAGAACATGATTTGGATAGAAACTTTTTAATCTGCCTGTTTGCTGATAGAAATGAGAAAGTGGCCACTTTAGGTTGTTATTTAAGGGGTACATAGACCATCTGTTAGTGCAAAGGCGAGTAAGGTTAGGAAACTGTAACAAAGGCAGAGGTTTTAGGGTCTGTAAAAGACATTCCAGGGGGTTGACTGGACCGATAGTTTTAGGAAGTTTATTCCCCATGGCCAAGAGTGTGAGAGATGCAAAAAACAGTGGCTATGGATTTGCGAATATCTTTGAGATAGGATGAGGATCGAGAGATAGGACAGGTCAATTTGAGTTCCTTCAGCACAGGAGTTAAGAAGCAGGCAGGACCACTCTGAGTGTCCTGAGATGAGGACAGCAATACTAGATGAGACAAGGCCAACAGTCTGATACAAGATGAAGAAAAGAGTCTCAGACGAGAAACCAGATCTCAGTCCTCAGCCATGGGGAGTCAGCAGAGATGAATGCCAATGAAAGTTGACTTGGAGAAGGGGACCTTACCATTTAGTTGGCAGGTGTAGTGATGGAGCAGGCACAAGAAGTGGAAAATGGTCCAAGTCCAGGCTCTCCACATGCCCTCAGCCAGCCTGCCTGCCTGAAAGTGGAAGGGAATGTGGCTGAGTCAGGTACCAATGTTATCATTCATAATGCTGGTGACCCGAGGCCAGTCCCACAAGGGGCAGTGCCGGGTAATCTAAGGCCATGCAGGTCTTCTAGTGGGTGGGAGACCATGGCAAGTAAGAGACAGACAGATACACCATGCAGAGAGAGCTTGGTATAGAGTATATTTAATGGATAAGGGGATTATGGGAGAAAGAGGAAAATAGAGAGATAGAGATGATAGATAGATAGATAGATAGATAGATAGATAGATAGATAGATAGATAGATAGATAGATAGATAGACAGACAGACAGACAGATAGATAGAGGGAAAAAGGGGGAAGAAGGGAGGGGGCAATAGTTACCTTCTCAGAAGGGGGACAGACACAGAGAGAGCTGGCTTGGGAAGAGGCAGAAGATCTACTTGCCTCAGCAGTGGGGGTAAGGGGTAGGGATGGGACTGGGGAGATTTGGAGTGGGTAGGGCTTGTCTCTTAAAGGGAAAGGGTACCCAGGCAACAGACCAGGCCAGCAGATTGCAACAGTAACTCTAACCAAACAAGTAAAAGACCTCTATGACAAGAAATTTATGTCTTTGAAAAACAGAAATTGAAGAAGACACCAGAAAATGGAAAAATATATCCCATGCCTCAGTCTCTCTGCTCTCCAGATAATCTTATTACTCTCCAAATAATCTAAATATGGGAAAGTCATTTTTTAGGAACTATTGTTCTCTTACATGCTTAAGATTCTTAATTTCCCTTCAGAGCTACAGATACGTTTGTCTTAGCACATTTGGTTTGCTATATCAAAATGTCCCAAACTTGTTGGCTTATAAGCCATAGAAACTTGTTTCTCATAGTTTAAACACCTGGAAAGATCATTATCAAGGTACTGGAAGATTCAATGTCTGTTGAGGACTTCCTCTTGTGTTCTAGAAGATTCTTGACAACTACATCTTCAGGTAGTGAAAGAGACAATGCAGCTCCAATGAACTTTTTAATGAGGGCTCTAATCTCATTCTAGGGGCTTTGCCTTCACAGGGTAATCACGTGCATAATATCATCATTTGTACTGGTGATTAAAATTTCAATTTATGCCTTTCAGGGAAATGGAAATGTTCAAACCAAAGCAAGGTTCAAATCCTTGACCCTAGCTTGACTGTGGGCAGAGGTTGCTAGGAGTGCTCTCCAGATTTTGGTTTGTTGTTGTTGCTTGTTTTTGGTTTTGGTTTTTTGAGATGAGGTTTCTCTCTGTTGCCATGATTGTCTTAGAAGTCCCTCTATAGACCAGGCTGGTCTTGAACTCAGAGATCTACCTGTCTCTACCTCTTGAGTGCACTACCACTGCCAGGCAAAGTGTTCTCTCTGTTCCTATTCTCAGAACAATTCTTTGACACAGACGAACAGCCAATGCTATCCATATTGAGCAGTCCTGAAATAGTTGTATTTTGTTCAATTTACTCGGTTCATACATTCTCATAACAATAAATCTTACTTAGAAACTTTTTAAAAAGTCAAGTGCTTTAGAGGAAAGTTTCTTGTAGAAAAAAATCAGATGCAGAACACAAAGTGAAGCCAAAGTATAATAAAATTTATGTAGTCTTGTTATGTAATGTATTCTACTAGTAATGAACAAAGAAGTAGTCAGAGAATTGCCACAGGGAAATAAATAAAATGGAATGATGTTTGAGTAGCTGCAGAAGACAAAATACATTAATAGGAACATCAAGAAAAATGCTTTCTTCTAGAAAGAATGTTTTATAAACTTAGAAATGTTTTTTCACCTACAAGAGTCTAAAGTAACTTATACTACATTAGTTGATTACCAACCCTTCAGTGTATCAGATTCCAAAATGAGGATAAGTTATGGAAAAGTATATTTGCTCTTTTAGATAAGCAGAAATTCCATACCCCATCACAAGAGTACCTTGGTTCTGCCTTCTACTATTATTCTCGAGCAATTATATATCAATTTGACTAGAGAGACATGGACAATTCATAATATATTTCTTCGATGATAGAATGCCATAGTAGCAGCATTGGTTAAAAAATTCATGCATGCAACACGTAATTTTTTAGTTAACTTTGTTTCCAACTTAATGCTTCTATTCAACTAGATCTTCAGTAAAACAATCCCAAACTCAGTATCAGTTGTTTCTAGAGTTTCCTCCTTGACCTCAAATTGCTCAAGAACTCTATAATGCTAACCATTTGTCTCAAGAGAATGGGAGAAGTCTGGGGAAAGTGTCAACAAATGTGTCTATTGCTAAGTCAGCTCACCGTTACTGCTGATTGGTTTTCAGCTTTCTTGTTGCCTTTGTTATGGTTAAGCTGTGTGTATGAAGTGGAAATACCTATCTGGAATCAGTACGTAAAAGTGCTACACAGTTTCCAAAAAAGAGAATAGTGCCATTTGTGCCCCAAATCTAGAATTTTCCACTATTTTCTGTTGTTGTTATATGAATTCTACTCATTTCCCTCCGTCTGTTTGCTTCCACATGTCCACTTCCAAATCCTCCAGTGGCTGAGGGAAATTAGAATTTGGATTACTTGTAGACTATTTTTAGTTTTCTCTCTGTCACATCCCTCCCCTGAGGGAGGCCTTAGATTAATACTTTCTCTCTTTGAATAGGAAGAAGGAAATGCAACATGATACAATGAGAAACATAATTATTTTTTAGTAGATTATGAATGGCTAGAGAAATTGTTGAGCAGTTAATGTGCACTGCTCTGTCAGAGGACCCAAGTTTCACTCCCCGTATCTATTAGCTCCAGTCCCCCCCTCAGGAGGATCTTATGCCTTTTCTGGATCTCTCTCTCTCTCTCTCTCTCTCTCTCTCTCTCTCTCTCTCTCTC
>NC_022014.1:67253958-67277231 GCF_000317375.1 Microtus ochrogaster
ACCACCACCACCCGGCCAACCATATTGTTCTTTAATCAGATCATCTGAAGGACAACTCAAGTGGAAGCAGTGTATATGTATGAAGATGGACGCTACACAGCAATCCCACACTAGCTCAGAATTGAATAGAATAAAGGATTATTTATTTAGGGGTAGACTCATACAGATCACAATCCTCTACACAAACTGGGAGCAGGAACCGAATCCAGCAGCCAGGAGTGAGAGTGCTCCAGCTTCACAGCTTTTATAGTACAAGAGACCATGCCCAAGTGGGCTGGTATCTTAAAGGCTATTGGCTGAAGGAGTTCCCACAGCATATGTGGGGTTTCATAGGAGGGAAAACAGGGACACTGGAGATGGAAGATTCCACCTGAACTTATTTCCTGTGAATTCTCAAAATGGTAGCTACCAGAGGGTATCAAGTCAACCCACCTGAGGCTTAGATCATTAACCCTTCAGACACAGATATCCTTAATCTTCATTCCTCTTTTAAGAAGGGTGATTCTGACAGGCACAGCTCAACCTGGGCAGGTGGAAGACACCCAGCAGAGGAGCAAATATATGGTGGAGAAATAGGAGTGAAAGCAAAGTGAAGCTGTGGTTCAAGTGTTGTGGAGAGAGGCAGAATGAAAAACTCAAAGGCAGCCAGGAACAGGCTGATGTGTGTGGCCTGTGCTGCCACATGGGGCCATGGTGATGTCTGGTTTAAGCGGCTGCTGAGGGTCATGTTTGGGAATCCAAAGTCTGTATTGATGTCTGTGGTCCTTGTTGCCACCAAAGGCAGCACATGTGCCCGGGGTCTCGAATACTACATGTGGCCATGTTGGTGTCTGAGGGACATGGCTGCCAGGGCCATGCAGATCTGGGTTACCTGTCCTGCCATCTGGGAACATGGTGTTGTCCAGCTTGGGCTGTCAAAGGGTCATGTCTGGGTCTGTGGCCTTACTTCAGCAAGGATTAGTATTGATGTTTATGGATCATGTTACCACAGGGAGGTGGGGCATTGGAGGAACATGTAAACTGTAGGTATTGAAATCCAAGGCCATGCTGAGTCAGCCCTGCCCTTCACTGTCCTTGGGATATCTGGACCTGACCTCATAGGAGATCTTCCCTATCTCCACACTCAGAGAGCTAGCTGCATCCCTCACCACAGGTATGAGAACACTGACCCCAATGGTATGGGTGCAGGAGAACTGGTCCCACCCCTCATCCAGGAGTCCCTGTAGAGGCCCGAACTGACCAACTAAGTTATCACTCAGGCCCACATCCAGTGCTTTGAGTTGGCCAATCCCAACATCCATCTCCTCAATGCCCTGCAAGAGCACGTGAAGGGACTGGTCCTATGGAACCATAGCCTCAGGATTTCCTCGACTCTGGGCAACAGCAGGATAGCCAAGAGGAGTTTTGGTGAAAGTCCAGTATTGATGGTATATCAGAAGTCAAAGTTAAACCAGTTTAACAATTCATTGCAATGAACATTTGCAAATAAAGCTGTTGGAACTGTGTGACTCATCATAGCTCCCAATGCCACTAAAAATGATTGAAGAATTGATGGAGAGACAGGAAAGACAGAGGATTAAAGTGGGTTTTTTCTTGATTTTTTATTTATTTATTTTTAATTTTCTTTTGGTGGGGCACTGAAAGGGTGAAGGGTACATATGGAGGGACTGAGAAATGAGTGGAATTTAGGTGCATGATGGGAAATTCACAAAAAAATCAATAAAAGGAAGGTGGTGATTCTTAGGAACATTCAAAGTTGAAAAAGTAAGGATGGAGGGCCGTATCTCTCCTTGTCATTGACTTATGACTGTGTTTTAGTATAAACTCCAAATGAAAGGTTGAAAGAATACATAAACCCTTGAATGGTTAGAGATATTCTGTGGCACAAAATATCCAGAATTGCCAAAGTTTAAGGGTTTTCCTGGATACCACCCATTTCTCCTCATATTTGCTATATCATTTTGTGTCAATGTGTATGTATGTGTACTTTTGTGGTGTGTGTGGATGTATATCTTTACATGTGTGTGCTGGGAGGAGATGAGGGAGTATTCTAGGTCATACGTGTGTATTTAGGAGACTAGAGGTTGACTTTGGAATGTCTTCCTTATTAGTCTCTCTTTTTTTTTTTTTTTTTTTGGTTTTTTGAGACAGGGTTTCTCTGTAGCTTTGGAGCCTGTCCTGGAACTCCCTTGGTAGACCAGGCTGGCCTCGAACTCACAGAGATCTGCCTGCCTCTGCCTCCCGAGTGCTGGGATTAAAGGCGTGCACC
The DNA here is from genome assembly GCF_000317375.1 of Microtus ochrogaster. Lineage (NCBI taxonomy): Eukaryota > Metazoa > Chordata > Mammalia > Rodentia > Cricetidae > Microtus > Microtus ochrogaster. The sequence goes on from NC_022014.1 coordinate 67,256,228, forward strand.
ACCACCGCCCGGCCTTATTAGTCTCTTTATCTTGATAGTGTCCCTCTCTAAATTTGAAGCTCACCATGTTGACCAGACTGAGTGGCCAGTGATCCCTTGAGTTCTGGCCCTAGCCCTGGGATTGCAGGCATGCCCCATCCATCATTCCTGACTTTTCTGTGTGTATTGGGATCTGAACTCTGGTCCTCATGCTTGCAAAACAAATGTTTTACCCACTGAGCCATCTCCCAAGCCCCTCATGGAGGATCTCAAACTGCAGCCATTCAGGTGTGATGGCTTGTTCGGAACAAAAAACATCAGCATCTGCAACCCTAGGGATGAGATAAGAAAGCTCAAGTATCTCAGTTGTCATAGCCACTTTACAGTCTATCTCAGTGTTTGTTCACATCCCCAGGACTTTACAGTATAGATCGCTCTGTATTCATCTTCACATTAAGTTTTAACTTATCGCCTCATAGATGAAACTGAGGTTTTGAGTCTATTGAGATAATTTCTTTTGGAAAGAATAGTAAGTATCAAAATGGGATTTCTGCCAGGTCTCTAATCCTAGTTCCAGGCTAGTTATTCTTCCACGATTCTTGGGTGTTTTGAAATTGACAAATTTCAATTGACACATCATTCTTTTCCCTTTTAGTGAAGTGAAAGTACCTGAAGTAGAGAAGATAATCTTAGGATGCCGAGACTGCAGTAAATAATGTAATTAACAAAGGATTATTTCATTAAAAACATTGAAAATTCATCTAGTAGTGGATGGATGCCTTTAGTCCTGGCACTTGAGAAGCAGAGACGGGGCAGCTGAGTCTACATAGAGAGTTCTAAGCCAGCCAGGGCTACAATAAATAGAATCAGCAACAAGAAAAATAATAACCTTTCAATTTAACTTTCTGGACAAGACAGGTATTTTGTTTTTTAAGAGGGCAGGACATTTGACAGGGGAAGAGTTGTTTGGAAGCTAGGAGGCTATCATATAGTTTGCGTACAAATGGATGGAAATAGAAAACACTATCCTGAGTGAGGTAAGCCAGACCCAAAAAGAGGAACATGGGATGTACTCACTCATATTTGGTTTCTAGCCATAAATAAAGGACAGTGAGCTTATAATTCGCGATCCTAGAGAAGCTAATTAGAAGGTGAATCCAAAGACAAACATATAGGCATCCTCCTGAATATTAACCTTCATCAGGCGATGAAAGGAGACAGAGACCCACATTGGAGCACTGGACAGGAATCTCAAGGTCCAAATCAGGAGCAGAAGGAGGGGGAGCATGAGCAAGGAACTCAGGACCGCGAGGGATACACCCACACACTGAGACAATGGGGATGATCTTTCGGGAATTCACCTGGTCTTGGTCTAGCTTGGGTCTGAAAAAGCATGGGATAAAACCGGACTTACATAGCGGACAATGAGGACTACTGAGATCTCAAGAACAATGGCAATGGGTTTTTGATCCTACTGCACATACTGGCTTTGGGGGAGCCTAGGCAGTTTGGATGCTCAACTTACTAAACCTGGATGGAGGTGGGCGGTCCTTGGACTTCCCACAGGTCAGGGAACCCTGATTGCTCTTCAAGCTGATGAGGGAGAGGGACTTGATCGGGGAAGGGGGAGGGAGATGGGAGGCGGTGGCGGGGGGGGGAGCGGAGATCCTTAATTGAATAATAAAATTAAAAAAAAAGAATATCATTTGTTAAACTGCTTCATACAGATTATTAACCTTAGGGTACAGCCTTGTGCCTTTTCTATACCAAGTAGTGTGCAAGCAATCCTTTTGCTTCCCCCAGTTTTTTCACTTCAGTTATAGACCCCGTTTCCTTTGAAGTTCACTGCCTTTGACAACTTTATATATCACTTGATTATTAACCTAGCACAGAGAATGTGGCAGAAAGATATGGGTCCCTGGGTCGTTCGTTAATTTCTACTGTGCAGCCTGAGCAAATTTAAATTCTCTCCTGGGGAGCCTTCTTGGTTCTCAGTGTCACCTCGACAATTTAATGGGAATATAAAAAAATATGAAACCTTTTAGGTTTTCAGAACACAAGTATGTCATAAGATAACACACTGTCCCAAAGTGCCTTAAATCTCCTACCTGCTTAGCTTTGTAAAATGCACTCTGCTTTTCCCCACACCAAAATGTTGACAACCTCACAGAATCTTATTTTTGCTCCAGGAGGCCTGCTCTAGCATTGGGGGTAACTCCATGGTGTACAACTTTAAGTTGTGTATGCCTTGAGGATTACACTTTCTGCTTTTGATTCATCGCCATGAGGCAAGCATTTTTGTTGGCTTTCCTATATATTAGAGGTTTATTCATTTCAAATTCACAAATAATTCATGAAGCCTCATGAATATGCATATTCTCTCTTACGTGGTTAAAACATTATTAATCACCTTTTCCTTGGGGTAATAGACTAAATTAAGTGTGATTTAGAAGGAATAACGGATTAGAAAGTTCAGGATTTGCAAAAAGTAATGTCTGTCTTTCTGGGTTGTTTTAGGGAATGCACTCCAGAGCAGAGGTCATCTAGCATTTGTTATGCCATGTGTTATTTAAGTCATCGTTTTCCCACTGATATCTGTTGTTCTGTGTAAATAGCAAAACCAAAGATGTAAAATGGATGAGTAATTAAGCCTAGGAGAAAAAATGCACAATGAAAGTATGGTATTATTTATACATATGCTTGTAGCATCTAAATTTCTTGTTGGAGGCTGCTTTTTCGTTCCTAGCTACCCAGACTCAAAATAACCACTCAGAAACTATATTATTATATCTCTACTTGGCCAGTCACTTAAGTGTATTGTTAGCTAGCTCTTATATATTTGGTTAACTCATTTTTATTTATCTGTGTATTGCCACGTGGCTGTGGCTTACCAGCAAGGTTTTATCTGGCAGCTTGTGTCTTTCTCCTCTGGTGGCTTCCACAGATCTCCTGACTCCTTCTTTCTCCCAGCATTTACTTTAGTTTTGTCTCCTACTCTACCATGTCCTATCACAGGCCAAGACAGTTTCTTTATTCATTAACCAATAAAAACAACACATATATAAAAGGACTTTCCACATCATAATGTAGCCTACTATCTTCTAAAGAAGCTATATTTACTGTTGAAATTTGTTTTCTGATTAGCTATTCAAAGTTGAAAGGGTAAATGTGACTTTTATTAATTTGATTGCTATTAACCTTAAAGAGACCCACATAAATACACATTACTGCACATAAATAACTGTATAAATGGCATTGCAGACGTATATTGGGCTTTAGTGTTCAGGAGAACAGGAAATATTTTCATTGAAACATATTTATAACCTTACCTGTTACCTTCTCAAAAACTACCAAATTATCAGTTTTTATCCAGTGGTAAGGCAATGTGGTCATGTTATATATTTTTTTTAAAAAGTCCAATACCAGTTCGCATGTTCGTTCAGTTGCTACTCACTAATCGGCCAGAACAAAAGTGGAAGACTCACAGCACTTGTTATTGCTATGAGAGTTTCCCAACTTCAGTTGCTGAGCCTTCCCTCTTATTTTTAACAGGGAAAAGAAATTTTCCCAGTATGGAAACTTCTTTCAGTAACTAATAAGAAGTCTGAAGCAGAATTGCTGCCTGAAGACTTCACAAGGCTAAAACTCTTCGGATTCTTCAAAGGGTATCATAAATAGAACCATTTGGATTTTGTTTAGGTAACTAGAGAAATAAGGACAGTTTGGGGATAAATACACTCATACCATGTTCTTTGACTTCCTTCCTTCCCTCCTCCCTCTCTCTCTTTCAATCCTTCTTTGTAAATTTCTCAGGAAATTATCAATGGATTTACACCTAAAAAGTTATTGCCCAATAGAAGCCTTTAAGATTTTTTTTTTTTACCTCTCTGGAATCCTCGGTGTTTTAGGAAATAAGCAATTAGATTGGGCCAGTAGCTAACATTTTTAGAAAGTTTCCATAAAGGGTCTATTATAGAGGGTTTTAAACTTATGGTGACTCCCTATTCTATCTGCTTGGAACCCTGAGTTTAGGAGGGAGATAAACAGCTTTGGTGGTTATATTTAAAATATAAAATGGAAACATACCAGGTAATGTTTTAAGATATCATTTTAGATCTGGGGAGGGAGCAATGTCACTGATGGGAAAGAAAAAAGCTCTCATCACTTAGGAGGTTGTTATTAAACATGTAATAACAGTAGAGATATTCAACTGACTGGGTCATTAACGTCAACATAACCCATAATTCTGTTGCTTGGAACAGATACATTACAGGGATTCGGTCTTACAGGGATTCAGTATTAGATTACTGAACCATTTGCTTAAAGGGAAAGGTACCAAATGTATTCTCGCTTTGTATTGGTACATCTAAACTGTAGACGCCTCAAAATCTTCAATTCGCTTACAAAAGTTTGTGAATTAGCAGAAGAAATTCCCCATGATTTGAGGCTGAATTAATCTTTGATGAAACAAGCAACCCTTGTCTTTAAAACAAATTGTAATAAAAAGTTTTGTGTTTTATTTTCTCAGAGATGATTTTTATAAAATTGAAGTGATTTGCTTATTAACTGTTGCTAACCCTTATTGCTCAATGATTTCTAGTTCACTTTCAATACACTTCCCATTCCACCCCACTCTCACTTAGAGGAAGAATTTAGGGTTTTTTTTTTTTGTTATTTTTTTAATCAGTGCAGGAAAAAAAATCTGATGTGGTTATAACTCCAGTTCCTCACAGTATTACAAAAGCCCTAATTTCCTATCCTAATCTTGAGGCCATTGAAAATGGCAGTTTTCAAGAATCAACCAACATCTCTAAGAAAGTCTCTGTGTAGTTTTACTAAATTGATTTATATTTCTTAAGAAATGCCTTTAACTTTGCTTAAGTACAACTCAGAATTTAAGTAGAGTTTTCTGGAATATTTGGGTGTCCTGACTAATATAGTATCCTACAATGAAGAAACTTCTGGAATACAGAAGAATATACTAATTTTTCAGAAGCCTAACCTATATTCCTACCTAGTCTCTGTGTTCCCATAGCATCCTACAGAATCTGTCACTATTTCCTTTTGTGTTGTTAAACTTCTGGAATTCCTTTTGTCCTATAACACTATTAACAATTAAAAAGATGATTTGAAAATTGTTTCATGTCCTTTTCATTTTTGATACTTCCTATGATTATGGAAAACCAGTGTTCCTCTGAAAGCCTCCAGCATCGCTCAGATCATAGGATGAGGATGTTCATCAGCATTGAGCCCGCTGCTCCTCTTCTTCCTGACTCCTTGGCTAGGATGCATGCCAGCTCCTGAGAGATAGAGCAGACTGGAAAGAGAATCAAGTTTGCCTTTCTGTCTGTTGGTTCATTCTTGGGTTTTTGTTTTGTTTTGTTTTGTTTTTTGTTTCTATTCTCCCAGTCAGCTTGTTCATTTACTCTCTTGTCCACTTTGTTCAATTAATCTCTTGTAAGCCTGTTGGCAAGAATTGCAGAAAGACACAAAAATCTACCATCTGAATCCAAGCGAATAATGAAACAATATCTGCTTTGGCAGAATAACTAAAAGAGTTGAAGAACTTTTAAAAAAGGCCACATCTAAAAATATCAAGAGAGTTTAGTAACTGACCTAAGTTAATGACCGTTGGGGATGTCATGTACCTTCGGGTGCCTAACAAAACCTCTAGGTTATTATGCTAAATATTATGGGGAAAGAAGGAAGGAAATAAGTAATCTCAAAGTTGTGTGGGAAGGGAGGAGAGGTTGAGCAAGTATCAGAGGACAGAATTGGGATTGGGGTTGGATTTGTTCAAATATTTGAAAACTGAATAAAACTTTAAAAACTATTACATAATATCGTAGTTTGGGAAACTACCATGGATTTTGTGACTATTGATTTTAGGAACCAATATTAAGTGACTCACATGGATAATTGTGATTTGCCTGAAACAAAACATTGCTTAGCACCTGGCTTGGTCTACACCACATACTGTATCCTTTACCTGAATGCCACAATGCTGTCCATTCCTATGTGTTGTATAATCCTGGTACAAGTGAGAACTGTTACCAGTCTTGGAACCTAGCTTTCTTGAACGCTCATCCTTATACCCAAAACACGAAGTTCCGCCTCCACACTCCTATTATAGCTCTGTGAAGATTCCTACAGGGTGGACCATGAGTCTATTTTGCATGCATGGAGACAGTTTTTGTTGGGTTGTCCTAATCAGAGTTACGTACACCCACATGGAGAATCAGTCACGAAATCTGCCTTCCCTGTGTGCTCCCTCCCTCACATAGAGCTTCTTGAAGCCCTTCTCTCCCATAGAAAGCATATAACCTCCTCACTTGTGCTAAAATTGTCTTCATACTTAATAGCATATAATTTCAAATTACAAATGCACATGTACGAAGGCTGTCCTCATTCAGTATGAGATTATAGACATGTTTTTAGCATTTGCTTTTCTTAGCCACAAATACCTCATAGACATTCTTCAAGCCAACAGGTATAATTCTGACTTATTTCCTAAGTTGATGTTAATGGTTCATGGAATGGAGATGATATCACCACTTTGCATGATGCTTCAACCAATAAAATTCCCATGCAGGGTTTAGGAAATAACTCAAACAGTAAAAGGCTCGCCCCATAAAAGGAAGTTCCCAATTCAATCTTCTGGGACCCATATAAAAAGCCAGATAAGTGCTGTTTGTGGTGCTTGGAACCTCAGGATAGAGAGGTCTCTCCAAGTGATCCCAGGGCCTTGCTGAACAGCAAGAGTAGGCAAACTGATTATATGAGTTCTAGGTCCAGAGAGAGACATCATCTTAAAAAAAAAAAACTAGAGGGCAGTTGAAGAAGGTGCTTAAGGATACTGGAGAGGTGGCTCAGTGCTTAAAGGAGCTTGATGCTCTTTCAGAGGACTTGAGTTCAGATCATAGGATCTGCATTGAAAGTAACGCAATGGTTTGTAGCTTCAACTCCAGGGGTGTTTCAGTGCCTCTTCTGACCTCCTGAGACTCCTGCACACACATGATATACGCATACACATAAGTAAACAGAAAGCAAATTGGAAAAGGAGATATCTCTCAATGCTAGCCTTGAGCCTCCATGATATACACGAGCAAGCAAGCGGGGGTGTGTGCCCCAATTTGAAAGATTAATTGTGTTTTATAGCTACAGTCCTAGTAGGTGGAGGTTCAAATGCTATACTGATTTTTAATTTTTTCTGAAACATTGCCCTATTATATCATGAAAACTCTGTAACCAACTCCAGTTTTCTTCTTGTCTTCTAAAGACATTCTGTACTTGTGTTCTCTCTAACAGTATGTGCAACCATCTCCTTCAAAGGTGTGGTTGTGTTCTGGAGGTAAAATGGGAAACCACTGTTACTTTAATTTCTCATTTTCTGAATTATCAATAAGTTTGAGCACATATCTTTTCATTTTTTAAAAAACATTTATATATTTAGTGTGTGTGTGTGTGTGTGTGTGTATGTTCATGGTAATCTGTTCAACAATGCTCTTCTTTTTTTATATATTTATTTATTATGTATACAATATTCTGTCTGTGTGTATGCCTGCAGGCCAGAAGAGGGCACCAGACCTCATTAGAGATGGCTGTGAGCCACCATGTGGTTGCTGGGAATTGAACTTGGGACCTTTGGAAGAGCAGGCAATGCTCTTAACTACTGAGTCATTTCTCCAGCCTCCAACAATGATCTTCTTCCACCATGTGGATTCCAGACATTCATTGCAGTCTCAAGGCTTGGCAGTATGCATCTTTACCCACTTAGCCATAGTTCGAGTTCCAAGAAAATATTTTTTGATCTTTACTCATATTCCTTCCCCTTTTATTGGATTTCTGTGCATTTCCTGCCAATATTTAAAAGCTTTTCAATTTTAAATGAAAAACATAAATATCAAAAATGTTCAGTTTTTCAAAACACATTTACATTAGGTCAGTCATGCCTTTTTGAGCAAATAGATTTTATATAATCAAAATAAATACTACTTAAGTTATCCTTAATGAGGTGGGGGGGTAAATATGCGCTTATATGTCTGTAGCTGTGAGTATGTGTTTGTAGATGCCAGAGGCCAGCCTTGGCTGTTCTTTAGACACTGTCCACCTTGATTTTCTGAGACAAGGTCTCTCACTGGAAATGTTTACCCACTGATTAGGCTAGGCAAGCTGGCCAGAGAGTCCTAGATTTCTGACTTCCAGAAATTGAGATTACAAACAGGTTCTGCCATGCTCAGTCCTTTTTTATGGGGATTTTGGGGATAAAACTGAAGTCCTTATGCTTGCCTGGCAAGAATTCTACCGAAGCTACCGTCTAGCCTGAGGCTTAAATTTTAACCCAAACATAAACTTGGCAAATTTGGAAGAAATTAAGTGTTGCTTTAACCATCTAGTCTCAGGCTGTGTTTAGATCCCAAAGGCATAGAATACCTTTATACTGTTTCGTGATTTGTTGTTTAAGAATTATTAGTTAAATATAAATTCACTATAAAATATGGAAAAATTCAGTGTAGAATATGGGAAACTATTTTATCGTTTGAAACTTTCTCTCTCTATTTTATAGGCCATAAACCTTTTTTTCCTATCCATTATTTTAAAATTTCTGTTCTAAATTTATTTCACTTGCTCTATATTTCCTTTCACCATATGGAGCTTGGAGATATTTTATAAGTGAAATGTCTCTTATGTTTTATTTATACACACTGGCTTCCAATCTTGCCTCTGAAGTTTCCTATCACTTCACCACCAAACTACTGGACTTCTTTTTAAAAGTGATTTTGTCTTCTAGATTTGAATCATGTATATCCAAATTACCTGCATTGGCAGGTGGTTTTATACTTTTTTACATTTTTTTCATAAATAGATAAGTTCCTAAATACTTTATAGTATTTTCCAATAAATATAATTTCTATTGTTAATGTGCTTCATATTCTCTTATATTTTAGATTCCTTTACTTATCTTTGGTGTTTCATCCAATGACACATTTATCCAATTGCTGGGTATTCAGGTTAGCCTCTGACATTAAGGCATGGTCTTCTTCATTATGGCCACTGTTCTTTACTTTGTTCTTACTCTTCAGTAGTATTTTTTAGGGTGAATTTTAAAATATATTTATAAAATTTAGCTTGATTTCTTGTTGGCTTTACAATTAGAACTGCATAGAATTTGTATTAATTTAAGAAGAGCAGGGTTTATGAGAGTAAGTGATATGTGTTTGTATTTGCTCAGATTCCATTTTATGCCCCCAAATAAACTTTATTTGTTCTTGTTTTGTTTGTGGTTTTTATTTCTTCCTTACTGCATTTACTTCTAAGTAATTTGTAGTTTTTAGTGTAGATGAAATAACCGGTTTCTTGTTTGCATTTTTAGTTGCATGTTTGCTTTATTTCTGATTTATTTATATGTCTTGTATGGTTTATGGATATCACACATTTTCTTCCTTGTGAAAAATCCGAGATTAGAAACCAAAGAGGATATTTTTGACTCTAAAACCACACGGGTTGTCTTTAGTTGCATATTTCATCTTCACACTAAAAGACAGCTTACATTTTTAACTTAGAGCTGAAAGCAAGATAATATTTTTTTTAGCATTGAAACTAAACACTTCGCCCCTGACTTGTACTCACACACGATGCTCTTAATGATTTTTCATTTTATGTCTTTGGGTCTTTTGCCTGCATCTATTACGTATACCATCTGCAAGCTTCAGGCCCATGACAGTCAAAACATGGCCTGGGATTCCCTGGGATTGGGGTTATAAGTGGTTTTGAGCCACTATGTAGATACTGGGGCATTAAACCCAGATCTTATGGAAGAGCAGACATTTCTCTTAACTGTTGAGGCATCTCTCCTGCCCCTTTAAGTCTTTTTGAGCTGTTTTAACAAAATGTTTTACAGCTCATCCATCATGAAAATTTTTCTCTAACCATTTTGGAGGTAGAGTATAAGACCAAAATTCCAACATATGTGTGTCTGGTACAGACTACTTTCAGTAAACAATATCTTCTGACTGCATTCTCCAGGATAAAAGGGCTAGCTGATTTTCCTCAGTATCTTCTATGAACAACGTACTTACAAGCCCATTTGTGAAGGCTCAGCTTTCACGATGTAATCATCTCCCAAAATCTTCACCGCCCCCCAGTATGGTCACCTTGCTAATCAGGATTCAGCATAGCAATTTGGGGCTCACAGAGTGGGACTACAGCACACACAGAAATGTGCTTGAGCACACTTTAAACCATTGCTAGCACACTGATACATCCTATATGAGAGGAATAATGAGTATTTCTTCTTTGTCAAAAGCTATAGTTGCTTCTTAGAATTTTAATCAGTCAACTATTTTAAAGACTTATTTTAAAACTGTAATTATGCCTATGTGCATGTGAGTGCAATTGCTCAAAGGGGCCAGAAGAAGGTGTCAGATGTCCTGCAGCTGGAGTTACAAGTGTTTGGGAGCCACTTGGCGTGGGTGCTAGGCATCACTCTGCGCCTCTTCAAGAGCAGTGTGTGCTCGGAACTACTGATCCATCTTTTCAGTCTTCTTACACTTTTTAAGTGGTAGCCCATTTTGATATTTTCAACAATAAAAACAACATTGTTTACAAAAATTTTTAAACATTTATGTGCACACATTTCCCAGTATTGCTCTAAATGTCTTTGGAAAGTAGAGTTAGTGGCTCATAAAGAATGCAATACCACTAATAACCAAACAATTTCTAGGTTTCTGTTTGTGAGGGAGAGAATCCCAGCCTTCACACACATGTGAGTCTCCTTTGTATCCTGGCTAGCTTACGTTCTTTAAACTTAATCCTATTATGATCAAGTCCATCTATGCTATTACAAGTGACAGGATTTCATTGTTTATAACTAACTAGCACTCTATGATGTATTTATACCACATTTGCTTTAACAGTTTTAACAATTTTTATTTTAAAAACTATATTAGAATAGCACTTATATTTTGCCCAAATGTCTAGAGATGTCTTATTTTTAAGTGTGAGACAACTGTTCTTACTACTTTAACATAAGTCAACTTAATAAATTCTTTAAATAAATAGATATGTATATATTTCACACAATTGGTTCTGTTCCCCTAGAGGACCCTAACTAGCATATGATCCTTTGGATCCTATATATATTTTAGGATTAATTTCTTGCTAAGTTAAGTATAATGTTGATATTTGATAAGGATTGTGTTAAATATGTAGATCTATTTAGGCAGTATTGGTATTTAAGCATTAATCTATGAATATGAAGCTTCTTGCCACTCCTTTTTGTACTCGGGAAATAAGGAGCTGTGGGGGTGATAAAACTAGGGGTATTATAAGCAACGCTTTATGTGAAGAGCTACATCTTAGAGTTCTGCAGGATCCGTGACAGCTTTGCTGTAGGGGCTCACGTCATTCACTCTAGTCACCATAACTTGTGAGCTGATGTGTCAAATATGCAAACCCAGTAGCCTTGTTCCAGCTCCAGCCCAACAAATCTCTAGGTCATTCTGTTTCACACTGTTCTCTTTTGATTAGTGTTTAGAAAACCCTCTACATATGTTATACCAAACTATGAAATCACCACTCATTCCTGAGTGTGTTTATTTTATTTTTGTCATTTCAACCCTGTGGATGTAGGTATTACTGTGCAGTGAACTCGGATTTTGGAGTTCTGGTGAGATAACCAGAGAATTTATATTTACTCTTTTGAGAATGATCAACGTCTACACGTAGTATTGCTTGTCCTTTTAATCTGTTTGTGCTTGTTTCGTAACATTTTTTGTTATGATCACTAAGCAAAGACTAGTGACTTCCAGTGCTTTGCCTAAGTTGCGATGGTCGAATCAGTCTGGATTTACTCTCTGGCCTTCATTCTTCACTTCTGTTCTTTTTTTGTCCTCTAGAGAAATAATCTAGAAAGATTTAACTTTTCTTCTGACCTTGCTTTTATACTTAGAAACTTTGTTTTATAAAAGAGTTAACAACAATTTTAGAATTCTTTTTTATAAAACAGTACATCAAGCTGATATTTTATTTTCATTTTTATGTTACAAGTGAGGATCCAACACTCTAAACCATCTATAGTCAATGACTATTCTGTCCTTCCTTTTTTAAGGGGTTTAGAGACAGGGTTTCTCTGTGTAACAGCCCTGGCTGTCCTGGAACTCACCCTGTAATCCAAGCTGGCCTTGAACTCACAGAGATCCTCCTGTCTCTGCTTCCCAAGTGCTGGAATTAAAGACATGCACCACCACTGCCTGGCTAAGACTACAGTGTCTTCATACTGTCATCCAAAATTTGTCTTGACTCCTTAATACTACTTAGAAACCTGCTCATCTTCTCTGCCTCTGTAAAACCACTCTGTTGGGCTTCAACCCTTTCTTGTCAGTATAAATTATTAGCTGGAGAATACCTTATGGAAAAGACCCACAAAAGTTAGGTTATCTCAAATACTTTTTACCTGTGAGTCTAGTTCCTAAAACCTTGACTAACTACAGATCTGGCATATTCAAAAGACCATTCTTTCTTCTCCCCTCCCTCTCTGTCTTTTTCTCTTTCTTAACTCTCTGCTGCTTCTAGAAAGAGGAGAATCTTGTACACATGTTTCTCTAGCATCACCTTATCTCCTTCTGCACTGTATGTGACTCTAAAGGAGACAGAGAGCTTCTGGGAGGGCAATAGTGGTCTCAGCTAAGTATATTGTGCATTGAGGACAGAAGATCAGATTTCTCAGGTTAGAAACAATCCAAAGATAACATAGGACCTAGAATAGGTCCATGGTACCAGAGAAGGGTAGAATCTGAGCAGTTTAGGCAGACAGTCACTGGAAACACAGTCTGAAGCCGTAGAGAGCACGTAAGACATAATATATGTGAGGAACTTCATCTGTCAGTGTCAGAGGAGCAATAACTGATGGTGCCTTGGGGACAATAGGGCCTAATGACATCTAAACACAGTGATGTGTATCAGGCCCTAGTTTCAGCTCCACAACCATGAGTCAGCCCACCTGTAACTGCCTGTCGTTGTGTGGTGGGGGTGCTGAAGCATCTATCTGCATTTAGAGAACAGTGGAGGCACTGTGCATCTGCATGGAAAAAAAGAAACCAATATGCTCCCTGTTGTGTTTATCCTCATTAGCTGAGGGCAGGAACTCTCCTGAGTGTCTCAAGTAGCATCCCTTGCGAGACCTCCCATGCAAAGGCATATTAGAAATCACTCCCCTCTTTAAAATGATGTGCTATTCCATAGTTTGAAATATTACGTTGCTTCTCATTTTCAAGGCCTTCCGTCTCTTGGAGTCATACACTGAAATAAGAAAGACAAAAGGCTTCTCTAACTCCCAGCAAAAAACACTTGTTACATTGCTTCCATTCATCAGGCGAAGGTACGAGGCTTCTGTGTTTTCTACCTGACATCTGGCTCCTGCAAGCAGACTGCCCACCCAACACTGTTGTAAAACCCAATTCCGTGTGCCTCCCAAAGCCATGGCAGCGGGCAACTAGTCCCAGACCAGGCAGACACAAAATAGGTCAGAGCTTCCTTTGAAGACCTGTGCATTCTGCAGCAGGCTTCATCATATCTCGGAAGTGTTTCTGCAACCCTGTGGGAGGACAACGCCTGCTGGGATTCCGTAGATTGCTTCACAAATGCAATTTGGATTCGTTTCCCTTAGAACTGCTTTGGAAGAGCCTTCCTTCTTTTCCTCCAAACACAATATGCCTTTTAAGGCATCACGTAATTAGATCTGTGTATTAATCATTTAGCACTTGAGGAGTTTGGTATATTTTTCTCTGGGTTTGACTAAATTGACTACAGAGGGCCAGGGAGAGAGGGCATGATTGTGAACCCCCTGCCAGCATAGTTCAGCTAGGTCCATTAGGACTGAGGAGTAATGGAGCCTCAGGAAGATATCATTAAAGCACGAGAGCTAGAATACATAATGATGCTGATTTAAAGGGAAAAAAAAATCAATGCTGCAAATTTTATCTGGGTGACCAATTACAGTGGGAAAACAAAATAATCCCAGAAAAATATAAGCAAATAAGAACACAACTGTGCTAACAATTGGGCAATTCCTTCATCATGGTGTTCATACAAGGAAATTAACAGTTGTAGAACAGAAAGAAACTCCAACAAGGGGAGTGAGAACTCAAGCCAATGACCTTCTACAGCTCTGGTATCTGCCTCCCCTTACCCTCTAAAGGCTCTGCTCCAAAGAGTCTTTCTTTACCCTATGGATAGATTGTGGGATTAGACATTAGTTAGCCCAAGTCTTCCCCAGCCACTGGCTTTAACCATCTATCCACCTACTCTTCCAAGATGGTCCTTAAACCAGGGAAAGGAGGTGTTATTGCCTATAAAGACTTGTGCATGATCAAGCCAGTCAATAGTCCAGCACAGAGGGGCGGGTAGTTCAAGAGCCCCACCCAAGGTGAAGAGGTATTGATAACTGATGACTTTTAGGGAGGAGAGGGGTCAATTTTCTTTAAGGGTTGTCTCCTGATATATCAACCATACTGTATGGGAGAGCTTCACATGTATGAATATATGGGTAGCACAAATTGAACTCACTGGGTTATAGAAAAAAAAATGTTGGGAAGGGGTGAGTTTGTGTTAGATCCAAAAGGAGCTAGGGTGAAGAGTGGATGAATGTGATCAAAATACATTGAAGGTATATATGAAATTCTAAAACAATAAAAACATTGTATCAAAATTACTCAGTTATCAGGCAAGGCTTCCTGAGGTAGGATTGGGACACCAACCCAACCATAAAACCTTCAACCTAACATCTATTGTGCCTGCCAGATGTACTAGGACAATGGAGGTGCAGAACTTGCAAGTGGCCAATCATTGGCAGGTCTAAACTGAGGCCCACACCACAAGAAGAAACCAATGCCCTATACTGCCTGAATGACCAGGAACCTCAGGCTGGAAAGCTTAGAGACTTAGAAGAGAAGTTAAAATCAATAAAATGATTCCTAATGCTATCCTTATATACTTATAGATTGGAGCCTAGCCAAATTGTCATCAAAGAGGCTTATGCTGGAGCTGATGGAAACAGATGCAGGGACCCAGAGACAAACATTAGATAGAGAGACTACTCAAACCAGAGATCTCTATCAAGTCTATCTGGAAAGGGGTGAGAGGAAGAAATGTAGGAGCCAGATACAGGAACACATGGCCCATAGACTTCAACTAAGCAGGGCTCATAGAGGCTCACAGAGATGGAAGCAGCAATCATGGAACAGGCTTGAGCTTGCACTAGGTTCTCTACATGTGTGCCATGGTTGTCAGCTTGTTGTTTTTGTGGAACTCCTATCAGTGAGGGCAAGGCATATCTCTAACTCTTCTGTCTGCTCTTGGGACCCCTTTCCTCCTATTTGCTTGCCTTGCCCAGGCTTGGTATGAGAATTTGTGCCTAGTCTTAATACATCTTGTCATGCCATGTTTGGTGGCTATTCCTGGGATGCCTGGTCTTTTCTGAAGGAAAATGGAGGAGGAGAGGATTTAAGAAAGAGGGAAAAGGACAGGCCTGGCAGAGGTAGAGGGAGAAAAAACTGTGGTCAGGAAGAATTAAATGCCAAAAAGAAAAAATAAATGAAATACTTGATTATACCATGTTATACAATGACACATCTTAACATCTTTCTACCTCTCCTTTTCCCAATTAAATGGTTGGTTGAATTTTCAATTACGCGTTGTAGAATTACCTGGGAAGGGATTCTCAGAGAGGAATTGTCTAGATTAGCTTGACCTGCAGGCACGCTAGTGAAAGATTTTCTTAAGTGAGCTTTGGTAGGAAGCAACTTGAACATGGGTCTCAACATTTCATGGTAGGAAAACTAGACAGAAGAAAGGGTAAGAGGAAGTTGAAATGCACGTCGGCTCATTAACTGCTTACTCTGCTTTTGATCATGGGCTAAACATGAGCACTCACTCATTAACCCCTTATTCTTTGCTCTTGACTGTGAGCTGAATATGAGCATGCGTTCATTAATTCATTACTCTTTGTTATTGGCTGTGGCTATAACGTGACTGACCAATTGCTTTGAGTTGCTGCTAGTTTGACTTCCCTGCAATGGCAAACTGTTTCTTGGAATTGTGAAGCACACAGATACTTTCTCCCTTATGCTGCTCTTATTAGGGTATTTTATCACAGGGACAGGAAGAGAATCCAAGGCACCTTGTGTCCTGGGTTGGTTTGAATGAGAGTGTTCCCCAAAGAATCAAAAGGATGGATGGTCAGTCTCCTGTTGGATTAGGAGTGGTTTGAAGATTGGAAGAGGTGTGTCACTGGGGGTCGCTTTGAGGTTTGCCAGCCCTGTCCCTCTCTATGTTTCTGTCTCATGGTTGTAGATCAAGACATCAGCTCTCAGATGTTCCTTCACTCTGTCACCATGAACTCTCCAATGATCTGAAATCATAAGCCAAATTAATTTCTTTTATAAGTAACCTTGGTCATTTTTTTATCACAACAATATTAAAGTAACCAAGACAAGACAACTTCTACTTTTTTCTTTTCCTCCCTTCCTGCTCCCATCCCTCTCTCCCCTATTCTTCCCTCCTCCCTCCTTATCTTCTTTCCTTCCTCCCTTCCTCCCTTTCTTTTTCTTTCTTCCTTTCTCTGGTGTGTATACTTATTATTCTTTTGAGTATAGAGAATGCATAAATGCTAAAGAAAAAAATCAAGACATGGTTATAACTAGCTAAGTAACAATTAAAGTTTGGATATAAAATTTCCAGTACATTCATTTGAACATTTGATTCTCAACTTGTCATGTTTGAACCTTTGAGACTGTGATCAGGTTAGTGAAAAGAAGTAGCTTCTGAAAGTGGAACTTGATAGTAATTACAGTTTCTTATCCTAGCCCAAGCACATTGCTTCCTGATGTACCAGGACCGTGGCCGCATGCCATTGCAATGAATGCCAAATGCTGCCATGGCCTCCTCATTGTGATAAACTGAAACTGAGCCCAAATAAATCCTTCTTTGAGTTTCTTCTTTCAAACCCTTGTTCACAGCAACAAGGGAATGGTAATTAAGTAAGAAACTCTGGGATTTGGTATTTCTACACACTAAAACAACTTGTTATACTTGTAAGAACTACCAGAACCAAATAGTTCAGGATGTGTAGCCACACTGCATAGAGGAGTGTCTGTGAAAAAAGAGGTCCTTTAAGTTGTGACTGTAGTTGTCTCATCCTTTGATGTGGGAGAGTCTTCTGTTTTGTGTTGATTTCATTGGTTAAATAAAGAAACTGCCTTGGCCCTTTAATAGGACAGAAAATTAGGTAGGCGGAGTAAAAAGAACAGAATGCTGTGAGAAAGAAGCCGAGTCAGGCAGATGCCATGCCTCTCCTCTCCAAGATGGATGCAGGTTAAGATCCTTTTCGGTAAGCCACCTCGTGGTGCTATACAGATTATTAGAAATGGGTTAATCAAGATGTGAGAATTAGCCAGTAAGAGGCTAGAGCTAATGGGCCAAGCAGTGTTTAAAAGAGTACAATTTATGTGTTATTATTTCTGGGGCTAAGCTAGCCATGCGGGATCTGAGTGGGAACACAGCACGCTGCTCCTGCTACAATCCTTTCTGCCCCACATAGGAACAGGTCACCATGAAGACGGTGGTCTGTAGCCAGTATTGCTTCTATAGCTTTCTGGTCCCAATGCAGACAATAAAGACTTTGCCCTCAAAACTCTCAGATTGCATGCTTTGATCTCAGAATACAAATAGGCAGCTGGCTTAAGAAGGAGCCATTGTTTTAATTTTCACACCCAAGAGCAACTTCCTCAACAATCATTCTCTTTCCTTTGGGATTTAGGCATTTGAGTAGATCTATAGCAGTTCACCAACCACACAGATCAGACCAGACTTCAGTGATTACACGGGACAAGGAGTGCAGTCCTTGCAAAGACGTCAGGGGTCTCGACTTACATTTCAGGTGAAAAAGTGCTTACCTATCATGCAGGAGAATCTAGACTCAATCACTAGCAACACACACCACATCATATATACACCACACAATACACACCTACCACACACACACAAACCACATGCCACACATAACACATCATGTATACAACACAAACACACCAAACACACACACTATACACACACATGCACACACCATACACACCCACCACACACACACACAAATTACATACCACACACAACACATACCACAAACTACAAATATTCACTACACAAAAAACACATCACACACAAAAGACACCACACACACCACACCACATATACCACACCACACACACCACACCACACACACCACACCACACACCACATACACACATCACATACTATACACCACAAATACTCACTACACACACATACACACCACATTCACATACATACCATACACACCAATACCACACACCACACACACCACATACCATACACTGCAAATACTCACTACACATACACACCACACACACACACAAGCTATAAACACCGCACACCACACACACACGAGCTATACACACCACACACTGCACACCATACACACCACACATACCATAAACACACACCATACACACACACCTCCTACACCATACACCACATACCGTAGACCACAAACCACACCTGCCACACATGTCACATACCGTGCACCAAAAATACTCTCCACACACCACACACAGCACACTACATACACCATGCACCAGATACACACATAACCCAATACACAAACCTTGGAATGAAACCTAAAATAAATGGTTTTCTGACAGCCGAGTAGAGTAGAAGTCTGATTTCCAGAACAAACTCGCTTGTCCTATTCCTAGTTTTCAGTCAAATATTACTAGACACACAAGAAAATTGAAGTATGCCCCATTCATTGCAAAGAAAGAAAACTGACAAAAGGAATCACTGGAGAGGCTAGAGAAGCTAGACTTTGGGTTTACAAACAAGAGCTTTAAATGAACTATTTCTGCTCAAGGAGCTGAAGTAAACTCGAAACAAAACTGTAAATTATCTGGAGAATAGTTTGGGTAAACCAAGGTTTATTAATAAAGAGATTGGAATTCAAGAAAAGGAAGCAAACAGAATTTCCAAAGATGAAAAGTGCAGTAGTCTAGTTTCATGTTTTTTTCTTTTTTAATCACTAGCCGGTACAAGAGTACTTGAATTGAATAACAGTTTAGGAATTGGTGAGCTTAAAGATGGGGCACTTGAAATTACCCAGTCAGAAGAGCAGAAGCAGAATCATGAAACTTAATAAGGAGCCCTGGTGCCTGGGCTAATTGCATTTGTGTCATGATAATATATCCTGGGTACAAGCAACTTAGATGAGGGAGAGGCGTTACGCTCCCAGTTCCAGACACAGTTCCTTATTGCATGGGAGTTAGAGCCTGAAAGTTAGTGTCACATCTCTAGTCAAGAGCGGAGGGAGAAGAGAGCATTCTTGCTTCCTTTTGAGCTATCACTTGTTTTATGTAGCTCAGCATGTCCACCCCGCGTTAGTTAACAATCCCACATTGATCGGTGTGACTCTCCTACATCGATCAACAATTACTCTCCCATAGACATACCTACAGGTCAACCTGATCCAGAAAATCCTTGGATTGAGGATGGCTTCTCAGGTGATTCTAGGCTGTGGCAAGTTGACAGTTAAATATTCAGCATTCTAGCACTTATGGGACACTATTAACACAGCAAAGTTTACATGAGTAAGTGCCAGAGAGAGAAAGAAAAAGTGTTAAAAAATAACTGAAGAAATTATAACTGACCTTCAAAATTTGATGAAAGGCACTAATTATACAGTCAGGAAAGCTCCAGAAACTTCAACTGGAAGCTATACTTCAAGCAGAACTACCAGGAGATACATTTTAATTGAACTGTCAAAATCCACAGAGAAAGAGCCCTGAAAACAGGAACAAAGAATTGACTTTTCATAAACAAGGATTTCCCTTCAAATTAAGTCAGTTTCTTATTGTTAACAACAACAATAAATTTATGTTTATCAATAGCTCACAAGTGCCCTGTTTGTCTTTTTTATAATAGCCGTTGTAACAAGGGAGGTGCCAGCTCATCATGGATTTAATTGGCATTTTTCTGATGAATAGTAATGTTGACCATGATTTCATGTATCTGTTGTCTTCTTTTGAGCAATGTCTATTGAGGCTCTCTGCTTATTTTTAATTGGGTTATTTGTTTCTACATTATTGAGCTATTTGAGTTTCTTATGTAGTGTTATCAACTACTTTACAAGTAAGTGATTAGAGAATATTTTCTCTCTGTTGATCATTTTCTTCACTGTGTAGAATCTTTGTGTGTGGAGTGTATGAATGTATAAGCTTATATATGTGTGTAGTGCATTGTGCAAATTATTATATAGGGAAGTGTAGTATAAGTATGTACATGTGTGTATATATGTGTGTGTGTAGTGTGTCTGTGTACATGCTTATATTTGGGTGTGTAGTGTATGTGTGTACATGCTTATGTTTGGGTGTATAGTATATGTGTAAACATGCTCATACATGTGTGTGTAGAGTCGAGAGGTCGATGCCAGGTATCTTCTTTAGTTACTCTCAATCTTATTCTTTGAGGCAGAGTCTTACACTAACCTGGGGCTTGCTGACTGATAACACTGGCCAGGGATTTACCAGGGAATCTTTTGACTTTACCTACCAAGTTCTAGAATAGAAGGTATATACTACCACATCTGACTTTTATGTGGGTGCCGAGGATCCAAACTCAGATCCCCTCGATGCCCTGCAAGCATTTTACCAACTGAGTTATGTCTTCTGCTCACACCACCCCTGAATCTTGTATTCTTGGATATAGTCTTTATGTTTAGAAGAAAATGAGTTCATATTTCATCAAGAAATTTATTTGCTCCACTGTCTCAGTGGGTGGGTGCACCCCTCGTGGTCCCGACTTCGTTGGTCATGTTCTCCCTCCTTCTGCTCCTCATTGGGACCTTGAGAGCTCAGTCCAATGCTCCAGTGTGGGTCTATGTCTCTAACGCCATCCATCACCAGATGAAGGTTCTATGATGATATGCAAGATATTCGTCAGT
>NC_022014.1:67277737-67287870 GCF_000317375.1 Microtus ochrogaster
GGGGAGGGGGAGAAGGGTGGGAGGAGGGGGGAAGGGTGGGAGGAGGGGAGGGAAATGGAAATGGGAGGCTGGGAGGAGGTGGAAACTTGTTTTTTTTTTCCTTTTCTCAATAAAAAAAAAAAGAAAAAAAAAGAAATTTATTTGTAGGCACAGGCTATTCCAATTGACACATTGGGAACATATGCACACATCAGCTCCAAGAAAAATCAGCTGGCCTTTAATGTGCAGGGCCCAGAGTTGGCTACATCAGGTGTTTCAAGATTGCGTTTGTTTTGATGCTTGGATATAGCCTGGGGCTTCGTGCATGCTCAGCATACACTCTACCACTGAGCTACATCCCCAGGCCCTCACTTGTCTTTATTTCCATCAATATTGGAAACTTTACAAACAGTGTGATGGAAAATAGCAATACTAATGAAATCCATTAAAATCATGCATTCATGCTGTATTCTATACAAGCAGGTCATTCACATAGAAAAATCCTGTCCATTTGGAATGTGGTATTCATTCCATGCACAGTTGTGGACAAGGTTTTCCTTTCAAGATCCCTTATTCATTTTATTCTGATAATGGATAGCTTATCCTGCTTAGGAAGAAATACCATCTGTGCAGGCCTAATCTTCTTAAATAAAATTTTATCCATGTGGCTAGGAACTTGATCTCTAAATACCTTTTAGTATAGTTTCTATAGAATAAAGAAGTTCTCCAAAGCTACAGAGAAACCCTGTCTCGAAAAACCAAAAAAAAAAAAAAAAGAATAAAGAAGTAGTAAATGATCATAGCATTTTTTTTGCTTTCCAATGCTAACTTCAGAGTTTTACAAAATAATCTAATACTCTAATATTAAAAATTTGTTCTGACAGAACACAGTGAACATATACAGACATGAATGCATGTATTCATATCTCTATGTGCATAACATGTTTGTGTAAGCAAGAAAATACATACATATGTTCTCTTTACCTGATATTTATATAATACAATTATAACTAATCATGTGTAATATGGTGCCTGTATATATTGGTTTTTTTTTTTCTATTACTCCAACAAGTAAAAAAAGATGTGGTAGGTGCTGGTGATTTGACAATCAAAGAAAAAACTTATCATACAGGTTCAGCTTTTGTTTCTTGTATGGACATGAGAAGAAAATAAGAAAAAAGTCAAAGGCTTTGTAAGAGAGACAACACATGTAGCAATATTTAAAATTGGGGGTCTTAAAGCACCAGAGTGATGATGGTAAATGCATGCGTTTACCATGGATGCTTTGCTCTCCGGTTAGTTTTCAATGAGAAACTTCTCCCAGGCAATTCCCTGAGATTGTGTCTGTTAGGTTTTTCTTAAAATGAGGCTCTCCACCGACGCAAATAATTCCAACAAGGCCAAATTAGACAAAATAAAAGATGCCCATGTTTAATGCAATGCTCCCAGGTGGCACCAGGAAAGCATGGCAAGGAAATGAAAGAAAAAAGGGGAGACCACGGGAAACTCGGAGACCACGTGTTCGTTCTCTGGGGGGGGGGGCAGTTTAAGTAGCCTGTGGGAGTGGTCTTGACTTTCCCTGGGGAGTGGTTACCGTTTGGTGGGACTTTTTGACCCTCCCTGGGGAGGGGTCACAGTTTGGTGGGTTTTCCCAGAGGTGGAGTTTGGGCTAAGGGGAGGGGGCATGAAATGGGGTTCCTGCCCAGTATTCCAAAGATGGGTGCCAGGAGCTGGGATAAGGCCCCTGACTATAATATTCCAGACTCTGTATAAAGGGGTGTTAGGAAGCTGGGGTGATGCTTTTGACCAAACAGTGTCCTAACTAAGAGATTCCTGTAACAACTCCAAGTCATTCTTTTCTTCAAAGAAGAAAATTCACAAGAGCTTATTACAAATTTCTTGGCACTAAATCCAGAGATTTTGGATTAGTACACCTAAGAAGATGCTAAATATCTTGATCCCAAACATCCACTCTGGGTGCTTTTGATGGCAAAGGTCTATGGTCATAATTTGCAAGAACTATCTTAGCCTGCTCAGACATAATTAAGAATCTTCTCTGATAAGGAGAAAGGCCTAAACATACATGGCTGGTTTTTACTGGGACTATATAAGTTATAGCTATAGAAAAACATAAAACTGAGGAGCTTTGGGGTTCTGTGAAATTTCATATGCCATAAATTCAAAAGAGGATACCTGATTATACTTCTGACCTTCAGATGAGAAGAGTTTGTTGTATGAGATCATTTCAAGGTCATATGGATGGGCACTTAGTGATTGGGAAGTTATTGTATTTCTTTCTATCCTACTTAGTGATCAGTAATGCTTCTTTGTTTGAAAATGAATGAATGTCTAATATTTCAGCCTGGTCACTTCAAAAAAGAAGTACCTACTTTTGCAGTTGGTTGTCCAGCATATGCATTTTATCCCTTGGGAAATGCTTCTCTCTGACATGGGATACTTGTTTCCCAAAATTAAACAGGTAGGACTCATAGAAGCCTGAAAATATCATGGCATGAAAACATGTTTTTAAAAACCTTACAAGTTCAAAGTAATGATTTTTTTTTTTAAATCCTGTCTGTGATCTTACATTAGCTGCTTCCCTAAAGCTGGCTAACGAATTCTCTTCATATCTCTGTCTGTCTGGCATAGGCTCTCTACATGTAATCCAGAGAATCTTGGGAGATAGCAGCTACCAACTTCTCTACCATGGTAGTGGGAAAACTTATCTTCTAGGTAATGTCACAAACTAATGGGGGAAAGTTGCTAGTTAATAATAATGGCATCTGTTCCATGTAAAGCATCCCTGATGTCCCAAAGCAGTGACAGAAGATCAGGAGGAGGAAGATGAGGAGGATAGTGATGAGGCCGAGAATGGCTTCCCTCCAGAGGAGGTGTTATGCCTCAGAGGCACCAAGCAAGATTACCTTATGCATGCTACTTTGGATGAAAATAAGGAAGTGGACAATGGAGGCAAAAAAGAAACAATTGACAATTTTCAGCGAGGAGAATTAGAGGCATTTATTCAAAATCTTAATTTGGCCAAATACACAAAGTCTTTGATTGAAGAGGATGAGCCAGATGAAAAAGAAAATGATAACAAAAAAAGAAGCAAATTTACTCAAGGTAAAAAATAAAAAAAAAAAAAAACAAAAAGCAATAGAAAGTAAAAATACATCAGAAAAGAAGTTGAAAATTAAGAATGTACCAAAATAGCAATCTGATAGCATACTATCCCCAAACCAAGGAAAGATAAACAACCCGATGTGTTTGAATTTCTTGAGAGACAAAAGTTGTTACTGAAGCCTGGAGGCAAATGGTATGACATGGAGTATAGCAACAACCGCTCTTCGGAACCCCAGCCTCAGGGTGTGGCAGCTAAATACAAAGTTCTGGCTCAAAAGCTGTATGAGCACGAAGTCAGCTTATTCAAAAATAAAACAAGTAATAAAAAGGGAGGCTTTTTCACCTGGGTGAAGGCACTCAATCCTGTCACTGGGAACACTAGGTAACAGGATGGCAGCCATGATCCTTCTGATCCAGGATGATGCTGTGTACATGCTCCAGTTTGTAGAAACCTTCTTGAACCTTGTTAAGAAGAAGGAGAGCAAGCAGCAGTGCCTCCTGGCTTTGGATACATTCATGAATACTCATTACAGACCTTCTGCCGGAGCGTTGGAAGCTGCAGGGCTTCAGCCAGCATCCTTTGCACCAACTGGAAGAGCTGTCCAGCGGCAACAAGGACTCAAGAGATAGAAGATTCATACTGTGGTATTATGAACACCAGCTGAAACAGTTAGTAGCAGAATTTGTGCAGGTCCTAGAAACTCTAAGTCATGATTCCCTGGTAACCACTAGAATCTGAGTCCTAGTAGCTGCTCATGATGTGCTCTAAGCCTGCGGAGGAAAAGGCTCTTCTGGGTCAGGTGGTAAATAAGCTGGGAGACCCTCAGAACAGAATCACCACACAAGCATCCCATCTGTTAGAGGTGTAACTACAGAAGCATCCCAATATGAAAGGAGCTGTGGGTAGAGAAATATAGACATATGATCCATTCAATTGAAATCCTCTGTTCTGTGGAGCTGAACACAAGTCTTTGGGAGCTCAGAAAGTTATCTGAGCATTTCCACCCTTCTGTGGCCTTTTATGCTAAGATTATCCTTGAGGGAAATTTTATTCAGTATTCCAGGGACCCATTGCAGGATTTCACACTCATGAGATTCTTGGATTGATTTGTATACTGAAATCCAAAACTATACAAAGGCAAAGAAAATACTGACAGTGTTGTGATGCAGTCAAAAAGGAAACATTTTATAAAGGATGTTCGTAATCTTGCTGTGAATAATAAAGAGTTCCTTGTAAAAGAAGAAAGCCAGATCCCAGCAGATGAAGTGGTTTTCTGCAGGTATAAGAAAGTTGAGGTTGTTAAAGAGAAACAGAAGCACAATGCAGATGAAGACAGTATAGAAGATGTTGATGATGAAGAATTTGAAAAGCTGACTGACACATTTGAAGGTGATAACTGCTTTATGCCTGGAAAGGACGATATTGATTTTGCTAGCACTATGAAATAAAGGGAACTAAGGAGAACCTTGAAAGATTCAGAGAGTAGTGAAAATGAGCTTGGTGACCTGGATGATGATGGAGTTTCCCTAGGAAGTATGAATGAATGATGAAGTCTTTGAAATTGATGAAGGTGGAGAAACATTAATGGATGTGTCAGATGATGAAATTGAAGAATTTGATGAAGTCAGCTTTATAGACAGTACTAAGAAAAGCAAGAGAAAGAATGAAGATAATATTGACTTTGCTGGGTCGTTTCAAGGATCAAAGCAACGTTTCGATGACTCTAGCCTGTTGGTCTCTGCTGAGGAGTTTGGCCATCTGCTGGATGAAAACATGGGATCCAAGTTTGATAATAGTGGTATGATCGCCATGGCTAACAAAGATAAGGCAAGTTTCAAACAGCTCAAGTGGGAAGCTGAGTGTGATGATTGGCTGCACAACAGAGATGTGAAAAGCATCATCAAGAAAAAGAAAAATTTCAAAAAGAAGATGAAAATCCCTCAACACTCCAAAAGGCAAAGGAAATAAGTGCTTCAGAGTGAATAATAAATGAAGATTCTACTCGCCCTTTATTCTTGCTATCCAGCCACTTTTCTTGATCTTTCTATTTCACTCCATACATTCTAGACTGTTCAATGGATTTGTAATAAACTATTGAAACAAATAATAATAATAACGGCATCTTGTCATACCTTTAACATTCTTGTGTTCAGTTCATACCTGGCTATGTTTTTGTTTTCAATTTTCCCAAGGTGATCACGCTTACTTACAAATTTATCTTATATGAACTCTGTAGTTATGATATATTGGAATATCTTTTTGGGTCTTATAAGTAAAAGATAAACACCCGACCTTACCAACAATTAAAGTTAGCTATAAAACACATTAGCAGTTTTCAGACTCTGCTAGGAAAGTGCTAATGATGTATTGAAGCAACAAAACTATAATAAATAAAGTATAAACATCCTAGAAATATGTCAAATGTCAATGCTTATTATAAAAACAAGATTCATAATTTTATTAATATGAACACAGCAATTGGAATAAGAAATTTTGACTAAGATGTTAGTGGAGTTTTCTCTATCTGTATGAGTGTGAACTTAAAGTATGATAAATATTCCATTATTTATCTAGAGTAGGAGAATGGATGCATAGGATAAGCTCTTCTATGCAACCTTGTTTTTAACTGACAATTTAAGAAGCATGGCTGGTTTGCTCAGTGGTTAAGAATACTTGCTGCTGCTCCCCCGACCCAACAGGAAGACCCTCTGTTTATTTGATTAAACAAAAATAAAATGAGCTACACAGGAACAATTTTAGAGTTCAAAGAGTCACCGGCTTTGTTTTAAGGCTACAGTAGCTGATAGTTCTTGCTACTTCTACACTTGTACTTCTGTGGACCACAGAGACGCATTCAGAAGCCTGTTAGTTCACAGTAGGTTTGGAATGTTTCGCCACTAGCTCTTCACCTGCTCATTTTGCCCATCATGCCTGCGACTGGCAATAATAACATAAGCTTTTGAAAGTAAAGTCCAAAAAGAGGGGAAAGGGATAAAAAAGAAATGCTCTTTTACTCTGAGGTTTGTGGATAATTCCCTTAACCACCTACTGCCTTGATAAACTCTAAAATGCCACAGCAATCCTAAAAGTGGCAGAGGGAGCTGGACTCTCAATGTGCTAGCAGTGAGGGCTCTGCTGCCAGGGGAGGGATGCTGGCAGTGTGTTTCAGGAGAGGGATGCTGACAGTGTGTTCCAGGGGAGGGATTCTGGCAGTGTGTTTCTTCCATCAACTTTTTATGAAAATAGCAGAGGCTGAACTTAGTCCCTCTCATATCAGGCAACACGCCTCTGTGAATTCCACCCAGATCTGTATTTACTTCACCACACTGGTTGGTTTATTAGATTTTCTGTCTCACTTTTGGGAAGGTCACCTACCTTGTGTCAGCACCTGATGGGTCTCAAAAGGGATAGTATGACTCCAATGGGGAGTGGGCAGATGACCGGGGGCTGGCTGCCTTGAAGGCAATGTTTAGGAATCCAGAATTGACCCCCAGTAGAGAAATATTTGACCTTGAACAAGAGATATTAGGTCAGTATAGTCATTCACCCAAGAAGTTCTCAACTGTTCTTGCTTTCCCCAGCCACAAACCCAATTCTGAATACTTGCTGCTCTTACTAAAGACCCGTTTGGTCACAGGATCCTACAGAGTAGCTCACAACTGCCAGTTCCAGATGTCCAAGTCTGACCTCTGTGGACAGCAGGCACACAGAGGTCCAATTTACATATATGCAGGCAATAAACTCATACAATACTCATATAGCATTTATTATTAAAAAATAATAACTTGGTATGACTAAAAAAACTATATAAAGGCAAATTTGTATACCCAAAATTTTAATATGGATTTTTTTTACAGAGAATTTTCAAATATTCCCATTTAGATTACCTACACAGCAGATTCTTTGAAGAACATTTGAAGTTTAAATTGGACTCCTCCTGCCCAGAATCTTTCTATCTGCAACTTGCACATGGTATATATTAGGACTGATATTCTGATATGAGTTGGGGAGTGAGGTTGAAAGTAAATACATGGAAATAAGAAAGCCTGTATGATTCTTGAAAGAGTACCTAATACTGTAACATAATAGAAATGAAGGCTCTTGCCTTTATAATGTAAATTATAAATTTGAATTGCTTTCTGAGTGAGCATAGCTGGTAGGCACACTTAGAAAATGGAGTGAGGAAGGATTCAAAGTGGAGAGGCTCAGATCCATATTAAACACCTCCAAGGCTTCCCAGAGTCTTTGCTGTAATTTAAGAGATCATTTTCATGGTGTGTATTCGCATATGTAAATACTTTCCCAGAGAAACCGTACATTGATTTTCTTTGACATAAATTGTAACTGTCTATAAGATTAAGTAAGCACGGTCTCTTCTATTGGTAAATATAGGTTTGAAAGAAACCAGGATGAAGCAAACGCAATAGCCTTTTGATAATTCTGACATGTCGGTGATACCAGATGGCTTGGTTGAAAATACCCGAGTGTAAAGAAGCACACACTTTCTCATTCACATCTCTTGCTGATTATTCATAGACCTGGCTTTGCTGTAGCTATAGACTAGGACAGAGTAACCAAACCTTGGTTAGAGGATAGGCATACATTTATCAGGTGAATAGCCTAGCAAGCAAGGAAGAAGAAACGTGGCAATATGAGCCCATGATATTTTTTTTTTATTAAATACTGGGTTTTCCTAAAGTCTCACATACCTGAATCTAATTCTATTAAGTACCTCAGTGATACTGAAATTTAAGAGAGTTTTTGCCACACACACCCAAGGTCCCAGACAGAACATCTCTTTGGGTGATATGCACAGGACAGATCCAACAACACTGAAAGGAATTAAAACGACTTGAAATTGAGCTGAAATTAGGGACACAACCCACAAATAACTAACTCTTTAGAGTGTGCTTAAAATTATGAAAGCCAATTGCCACTAAAACAAAAATACTAATATTTATTATATACTTTAAGCAACAGTCATAATTTCATAAGATAATAGTCAAAATGTTCAAGATACCCTGTAAATTGCATTTCATATAAAAAGAAAACCTGGACAACAATAAGGACCCTAAGAGAGACATACATGGATCTAATCTACATGAGAAATAGAAAAAGATAAGATCTCCTGAGGTATTGTGAAATAATACCAACTTACAAGATTTTGAAACATAATATATAACTGATCAGTATTAGAGTTCAGAACATATTAAAATAACACAAAAATGTGGCAAGGAGTGAACAGGAAGGGAAGAGGAATGGAAAAGGCAAATCCTGGCAAATCTGAGGAGAATATAATAATGCTTAGATTAAATATGTGCACACAGCTTCCCAGTGGTGACCTCAAAACCCTCACATATGCGTTATGATGACAGCGTAGTGATCGTAAGCAGCACAGACTCAAAATTCTCAGCACAATATTTAATAATTCAGCTAGAAATTATAAACATATTCATCACAAACAAATGGAATTTATAATACAAATGCAAAGTACTTTATAATTCAATTAGTATCATTTGTAATATAAATGGACAAAGTAAATTGTTGTCAATGGTCAAGAAAAGTGTTCATGCCGGTGCGGTGACAAGCCAATAGTCTTAGCACTTAGAGGCTGAAACAGGAGGGTTTCAATGTGGAGGCTACATTGGAATGTCTCTCAAATAAGCCAAACAAAACAAAAACACTCCATTCCTCCGAATACAAAATATATTGTTTAGAGAGAAACAAATAAAAAGTCAATGCATTTTTCCTCAAAATTACATCAGTATGTTTCCTTGTTTCTTCTGTAGAAATGAATTTATTCTAAAGCTGCCATAGCCAAAGTAATTTAGAAAATAATCTACAAAGCTGCTGGAGGAATCATTTTGCCTCAGACACAGAATTATTGCAAAGGCACATTGATCCATACAGTGAACTACTGGCAAAAGAACCAGATGGACATACCAAGAAAAGAAGCAAAAAAATTGATAAATTGGCCCACACTGATAGAGTTAATTGGTGACAAAGGCACTAAGCTATTTCGATAGAGGAAGAATAATGTAACAAATGATCCTAAGCTTATTGGGCATCCAGAGAGAAAAATATAGAGCTAAAACAATGCTCATATTATGAACAAAGATAGAAATAAAAATTTGTCAAAATGGAGCATTGAACAGAATATAAAACTAACAATGGTAAACTTCGAAAATACATAAGAAAAAACATGGCATCTGCATTAGGTGCGTATTTTTAAAACTGATACTTACAGTATAATTCATAGAAAAAATTCAATAAATTTATCCTCAGTAAAATTGAAAATTGTTGGCTATTTAATAGATACTGCTTTGATAATAAAGAGACAACTTACAACCTGGGGAAAATACTGATATATATATATATATATATATATATATATATATATGAAACAAAAGATTTGTAATAGAGTATGTAAATGAGTAAAAACATCAGCCTCAGCCTAATTTACCAATAGGCAAAAGATGTGGAGGTACATCAACAAACACAGCATGTGACAACACTTACACAGGAACAGGATGCTGTCTGAATCTTCCTGGGAACATATTTAAGATGTTACAGCAAGAATGTAAAAAACAAGCCCTTGGCATGTTATGGGATAACTAGAATGGTTGTACATTAAAGACTGGAATATGAATTCCTCATGCCCTTCAGCATCAGCTTGGCATTTCCTTAAAAAGTATACACCATAACCCACTCTTAGGTATTTGCCTAAGAGAAATAAGGCCGTATGTTCATACAAAATTTAAATTTACGTAAATACTTACAGTATATTTGTTCAAAATTATTTTTTTTGAATTTATTTTTTTTTATTTTTATTTTTTATTAAATTTTATTATTCAATTAAGGATCTTCGCCTCTCCCCCCGCCACCACCTCCCATCTCCCTCCCCCTTCCCCGATCAAGTCCCTCTCCCTCATCAGCTTGAAGAGCAATCAGAGTTCCCTGACCTGTGGGAAGTCCAAGGACCGCCCACCTCCATCCAGGTTTAGTAAGTTGAGCATCCAAACTGCCTAGG
>NC_022014.1:67293120-67299350 GCF_000317375.1 Microtus ochrogaster
CAAGAACCCTCTCACCCCTCCGAAGGTCTTCAGGAACAGGACCAAGCTCCCCGTTTGCCAGTGACCTTGCCAACAAAAGGCCTACCTCTTTGATTTAATTGTAGTGGGGCGATCTGATCTCGGTGTTGCGCGCGGTCCCTGCAGCCTGCTTCTGCTGCTGGGATGGTTCCCACCGCTAGCAGCCTGTGTCCTATGCAGTCGTTCCGTTCCCAGCCGGTCCCCGCTGGCCGTGATAGGCGTCCTCTGGCCGCGTCCCGCCGCCCGGTCTTCCCTTTGTTCAAAATTATTACAAGCTAAAAGTTGCATGAATGTCACCCAAAAGCTCAGCAGACAATGACAATATCATATGGCTACAGAATATTACTCAGTAATAAAAATAAGCAAAATATTAATGCACATGAAGACATAGATGTATTTCGAATGTACTGTGTTAGGCAAAAGAATCATGACTTGATTGCTCACTAAGTAGCATTTAATTTATATGGTGCTCTCAAAACACCAGATGGTTTGGAGTACAGTGTTGTGGTTTACAGGGTCAGCATGGGTTGACTATGAAGAAGCTGGAGACAATATTGTTTAGGGTGGGGCATGGGGATGCAATTGGTCTGGTTTATTTTATAATTCATGTATAAGGATGTTTGATTAAATATTTGTATGTGCCCCATGTACAGACATGGTGCCTGCAGAGACCAGAGGAGGGCATACATCCCCTGAGTCTACAGTTACAGATGGCTGTGAGCAGCCATTTGTGTACTAATAAGCAAAACCAGATCCTCTGCAAGAGCAGCATCCTAACCACTGCATCATCTCTTTAACCCCAGTCTAGCTGCTTTATATTTGCTTTTCATGGTAGTTGTACAACCCCATGTGTTTATTGACTGAAGTATACCTTGGTAGCTATAGAGTATATTAACTGTCCATTCTGCCTCAACAGAATTATCTACAGCTAAAATAGCTCGTTGTGCAGTCTGAAGTATTCTTAAGTTCCTTAAAAACTGAGCTGAACTGGAAAAAAATACTATTATTTCCATGTCCATCTTTACAGTGTTTAGGTGCCATGTTCATGAGCAACAATTTTAAGCAAGAGGTAAAGATTTTAGACAGAAATTGTATTCCATCACTCACCTCAGAGCATCGGCTTTCCAAACAGTTCAGTGTTCTGTAAGAAGACATCACCATGTTCTAAGTGACCAGCAGGGTGAAAGAAGCTATTTGCTGCCTGCCAGATAGTTGCCTTGCTCTATCAAGATTTCAATCAGACAGTCTCATCAGATATTTTGCCTATCATGTCTCTGTCAACCAATTTACTCTAGAAAGGATGGGACACACTCAGAAAAAAAAGACATAAGGGAAATAAAACAAAAAAAATTGGCCAAAGACGCATATATTTCTTTATAATTAGCAATATAATTTTATTTGTATTTATAGTTTTGGGCCAAATGGTTCCACATAATTGTAATTTGAAAGAACATTAAAAATAAAATATGATTGATGGTTGAATCGTACAGTATAGCTTGGGTATAAATTTTATAAAGCAAGAGGTTGCTAAATTTCTCACAGAACCTGTTTGTTATGTATATACTCAACTAGATTTTCTTTCAGAACATTTTTTCTAAAAATGATGATGAGTAGATCTTGTTAATTCTTTCAAGTAATGGTAACAAAAGCAATATATTCTGTTGATATTTTAAAAAACTTTGGGTAGTAGTGCATGCCTTTAACCACAACACCCAGGAGGCAGAGGCAGGTGGATCTCTATGAGTTCAAGACAAAACTGATTTACATACTGAGTTCCAGGTCATCCAGAGCTACACAGAAAGACCTTCTCTCACAATTTCTTAAATATGTTTTACATCGAAATAGAGTGATATCACATTTACCCTCTCTTTTTTCTTTCCATTTCCTCCCTGCTACCCTCCCTAGGACCTTTCCCATATACCCCACTCTCAACTGATAGCCTCATTTTCTTTGCTTTTGTATGTATGTACACACACACACACACACACACACACACACACACACACACACACACACCCCAAACCTGCTGAGTCTGTTTTTGTTGGCAGTGTATATATGAGAATCACAACACTGGAATTCATATTTTTAACATTGATCCTAAATTAAATTGTCAATTACAGTATAAAACTGCCTATTTTAGTTATACATAGCAAGAAACACTCGAGAACAGACTTCAACTTATGTGCAGGATACTGATAAGTTCAGGAAGAATCTAATCCCAAGGGAAGAAAACTGAATACTACTGTGAAGTACAGCTCTGTCTCATTCAGGTTTCAGCTGGCAAAAGCTGGCAACCCAAATAAGTTAAAAGTGGAAAACAGGATTTTCTTGATTTTATAAAATCAAATGTATTGAGTGCTTCAAACTCTCTAAAAGGTATAACACTTGGGAAACTGACATGTTGAAGCTTTTAATTCATCAAGTCTGAAATATTCTCATTTCTCTTTATGATTTACCCCTAGAACACAGAAGCAGGACCCAGTTAAGGATTTAATAAATTATTTTGAGATGTTTATTAGTTTTCTTATACTAAAGAAGCCTACGAAGATAAGACTTTTAAAATAATTTCAAAGCAAGTGCTCATTTTTTTTTATCAATATGTTATGAATTCAGGAATCATTTTCTGGATGTCACTGCCAAATTGCTGTTGAGAAGGTCATAAGGAAGACTTCCTTACAATCTTGAATCATTTCCATATTTTAAAAGGGAGTTTTAAAATCAAATTTAAGGTGGCTGTCAATCAGATGTCACTGTGGAGAATAAGGGACAGCATGTCTGTATGCTTTACAAGAGAAGACATGGCAGTGAAATGTTTACATTAGCAATGATGTACATTTTTTTCTCCTGTAGTGTGTCTAAAGTAAATGAATAGTGATTTCACAGGTGGAGTCCTGAATGAACACCATACTTATGTACCTGTGGAAAAGTGTGTTGCAATTTGCCATTGCTTGGACCTCAATTAACTTAGGTCCTATAAAAGGTTGATACAGACATTTGGGAAGAAGTTTTATATGTACAAAAGCTACTATAGACGGATCAGAAGGAATTAAGAGAAAAGGAACAAATATCAGATGATATAAATCTAAAAGAAAATTAAAATATCCATTAACTATTGCAGTCTTCATGGATCCCAGATTACTGGCTTTTAACTACTACTCAGATACTAGCTGAGAGTTTTATCTGCAAACAGGTTTTGAGAATTATGTAGACAGTGATCATTCATAGAAACAGTGAATGACATTTGAATCTTTCCAAGCTGCTGTCATAATCAAGCAATGTTTGCCACCACGTATAAAATAAAAGGAATTCATTAAGTACTTTTTAATTTAATGACCGTGGATTTTAAAGAATGTGAAATAATTTGCTTTGAAGATGCTAACTCTCATCATGACTAAGACCTCATTTCCCATTATGAATGACCAGTGAAAAGATGGGTTTCTATTTATCCTGATCACTAGAATACATGGGACATAGGTAGCAAGAAAGAAAGCTTGGAGCTCAGAAGGTTACTTTATAGCTTAATTTTGATTTTACTTTAATCAAATGGAGAATTAATAAATGTAGAGAAGGGATAATTTGAAGAAGGAAGTTCTATATTTCCTTTGTTCTGTATTGTGGGGAGTAGAGAATGATGTCTGATGGGTAGAGCATAGTGACTGATGCATCAATTGGTTATTTGATTGATTGCTTAGTTGATTTTTGAGACAGCATCTTACTAGGTAGCACAAAGTGGCCTTGAACTCTAGGTTTTCTTGCCTCTGCCTTCTGAGTGTTGGGGTTACAAGAATGTGAAGTTACACACAGGTTGAAAAGAACACACAAGTGAAAAACAAAGGGAGGGGATGAACCTTCATTCCCTTTTGTCAAGTGAGTTTCAAAATCCATTCTAATGATTGGCCATAATGCATAATAAAGATTAAACTCAAACCAAGTCCTCTGAATCTTTGCCCTAAGAAAGACATATACACCTATCAAATATGCACAGCAAAAATCTATAAACAATTAGATATCATGACAAGAGTATAAGATTATAACACCAGTACAAGATTTTTTAAAAGATAGGTTCTTTTCTCTACATGCAGTGAAGTTCAATAGCAGAAAGTGTGTATGGGAATGCGATCCCTATAGCCCCACTGCCCATGTCTACAAGTAAGATCACAATTCCTTTTCATGCTCCATGGGAAGAGCCTAATATAGCATATTTCTATTTTGCCCTTTCTTTTCCTTTGGCTATAGCTCTACTCTGAATGTAGAAGCTCCTGATGCCTGAACCTGCTCTGCTATAGGAGGAAAGAGAACTCAGAAGATAAAAACTGGTTTGCACTTCTTTCCCCACAGAGAGCCCCATTCTTCTCTAATTTTGTGCACATCACTGAACCTGGAAGTAGCCATTAATAACATTTTGCTAAGAGACAAAGATAATGGAGAGGCTCTACAACACAGAAGAGCTCCTACATATGGGCACAAATATTCTAGAATACTTTCTAGGCTAGTCTAGCCTATTCTGGAATATACGGCTTAATCTTACTATTCATCCACTCTGCCATTGCCTCTGGTTCAAAATCCAAGTTACATTGAAGTTTGGCCTCCAGAAGTCAAGAAATCTTCCTGAATTCACACCTATGACCTATTTACTTTCACTGTTGATCCAAGATGAGCTTTCCTCAATGATTATATGTTAGTATCTGTTCTTCGCATTTTGGAAACACTGACTTATACATGTAAAAGTTTCGCAATAGAATTCTAGAGAAGTGGCCAAGGAATTTCCTAAGTCACTATTAGTTAGAGACTGCAAAAATATGAGTGTTCTTCTATTTATACTTATGACCTATCTTGTTAAGTTACTGATGAGTGAAAGAAAAATGGGACAATAAACAAGAATGTGAGGGAAACTAGTTCTAAGTTCTCAGAAGTAGGTACTCCAAAATAACCAAATTAGATAGTATAATCAGTTAAATTTAATTTAACAACTGCAAATGATGGCAATTTAAAAATTTCCATTAGACTATGACAAGTTTTCAAATTTTACAGACAGACAGACAGACAGACAGACACACACACACACACACACACACACACACACACACACACACACACACACACACAGTTTTCAGCCTAAGAGCTGCTAGTTTTGACTTGGCTCCTAACTTTGTAAGGAGTACATCTGCATGTTCTTTGAGAGGAGATATAACACCTATGGAGGTCAGAAGAGGATAGGATGGAGTTATGGATGATTATGAACAAGCATGAGGGTCCTGGGAACCAGATATAGGCCCTCTGCAGAAGCAGAAGTGCTCTTAACTGCTGAGCCATCTCTCCAGCTCCCATACACGTATTTCCAAAAGAAAATAAGTCTTCAAAATAAAACATAAAACTTAGCCATGGGCAAGATAGCTCAGGGGGTAAAGGCACACCCCTATCTGCCCATATGCTGAAATGATTAAGAAAAGGAACGGTTTTACATGACTTGGAGGCTTTACGGAATCCATAGCAAGGGACATAGAAAGATGGAAACAAAGTTAACTGGCAATTGACTTGAAGGATAAGACTCTCCAGTTTGCAGTTTCAGGGGGCTTAAGAAAAGATAAAGAATAAAAAATGGCTCTGAAAGATGTCTGAAGAAAAAACAGAAAAAAATTAGGTGTGTTGGAAAGGAGGACTTTTATCTTTGCCACAGGGTTGCATGTGAAATCCCTGGAAGAAGAGGTTTGGGTGTCATATATTAATACATGTGGCATCATGGATGAAGAGTCAAGACTGGAAAGTACTTTGGAGTCACTGTCAGAGGGACAACAGACAATGTGGAGAAAGGATAACTTAATGACTGAAAGATAAGAAGGGCAATGTGTAAAGTCAACAAACCAAAGTGCATGTATGTACGTATGTACATATGTATGTATAAGAACTAGTGATGTTATAGACGAGAGCCTATGGACTGAGATGACATGCAGTTTGTTCATCTCTAGTGGGTGAATTCAGAGCAAGGGCTTGGAAGTTCGCATCAAAATGTATCGGCTACTTGTCTCTCTTGCAGGAAATTGAACTGGGATCTGTGCATTCTTAATGCAGGATGTATCTATCTGTTAATTAACAGCAGCTGATCACCTGGAAATAGAGTATAATAGGCCTGCATTGATGTTATCAGTCCTCCTGATGATGCTGACTTGGTTTTATTTATTTTTTTTTTATTTTTTTTATCTTTTTTTTTTATT